>NC_054707.1:71750102-71772602 GCF_016097555.1 Gigantopelta aegis | reverse complement strand
TGTGATAGCCGCGTTGCCTGGGTTTCGGGATAATTAATCACTGCACGAGAACATTCAAGACAAAATCTAACAAAGGGCCCAACAAAGTATGATGAACATGACCACGTTTGTAGCTCTACTGGCTGGGCAGATTTAGTAGTCCTAGAGAGGTAACTGTATTACGCAACTAGTACAACAGGAATCTTCGACAGTGGAGAAAACAAACCGACTTGTCAATGGTCTCTCTGTGGACAGAATAAGATGTCAACGAAAGAAGGGCCTTGCTGTTGTGTGAAACAGTGGACTGTGTTCAAAAGCTTTAAGATTTTCTCTTTAGTATACCGTGTTAACAAATGATAACCATGTCTAACATCTGATTATTGTTACTACTACTACTCCTGCTATTCCTACTACTCCTGCTCCTATACTACTACTACTACTGCTACTACTACTACTACTACTACTACTACTACTACTACTACTACTGGTACTATTACTACTATTACTACTACTACTACTACTATTACTACTACTACTACTACTACTACTACTACTACTACTACCTACTACTACTATTGCAATAACTACTACTAATACTACCAGTACTACTACTACGACGACTACAGTAGTAGTAGTAGCACCAACAGCAGCAATAGTAGTCGTAGCAGCAGCAGTAGCAGTAGTAGTAGTAGTAGTAGTAGTAGTAGTAGTAGTAGTAGTAGTAGTAGTAGTAGTAGTAGCAGTAGTAGTAGTAGTAGTAGTTGTTGTTGTAGTAGTAGTAGTAGTAGGAGCACGCCTCCTTCCCCGGTCCCTTTAAACTTCGCTCGCCAGTCTAGAAACACACCCCTGCTAAAATCCGTGCATACGCGCCAACTAGAAGATTCCTGATTTACAAGTAGTTACCACTGTAGGACTAGTAAATCTGCCAAGATTTGTACCCATGAAGACACTAATGAAATACTGATTACAGCAGTAGATGCAGGACGATATACAGCAGGCTTAGAAATAGTTTTTGCTGGGCTCGATATCGTGTTCGTGAAGGTAAAGAGCCACACCTTTCATTAGCTTCTCGATGATGAGATTATGGAGGTACAAAGTCACACCTCTCATTAGTGGATCGATGGTGTGTTTATTGAATGTAAAGACACACACCTTTGACTAGCTGTTCTGTGTGTATTTATGGAGGTAAAGAGCCACTTATCTCATTAACGGCTCGATCATCAATGGTGTGTATATTGAAGGTAAAATACACACCTCTGACTAGCTGCTCTATGCGAATTTATGGAGGTAAAGAGGCGCATATCTCATTTGCGGCTAAATGTGTATTTATGAAGGTAAATTGCCATACTAGCGGCTCGACTGGGGTATAATACTTAATGAAAATTATCGTAAATCTTTGAATAGATGCCTACCCTAAATAGAGGCCCGCCTTCTATAAAGGCCAGCTTATGCTACTGTTGCTTTGTCAGGTTAATAGCCACATTGATCTCGTCATTTCCGTTGCATAACGTCAAAAGCTTACAACTACATGGCGAGAAGAAGAAAGCAGAAGGGTTTTCACAAGAGATAAGAAGTTTCCAAATAGTGATAGAGATAACCCAGAAAATTACAGACCTATAACCCTACTTAGTTGCCTTGGAAAGTTGTTTACTGCTGTTATAAATAAACGTATTACTTTATTTCTAGAAACAAATGAGCTATTATCTGAAGTTCGAGCCGGGTTTAGAAAAGACTATTCCACAGCTGACCACATTTTTACATTATATGGCCTTATTGAAATACTAAAAACTAGAAAGAGAAAATTATACTGTACTTTTATCGACTTTATAAAAAGCTTTTGATTCTGTGTGGAGAGTTGGACTATGGGATAAAGTGGTGAAAAATGGTATAACAATTTTACATTATATGGCCTTATTGAACTACTAAAAACTAAAAAGAAAAACATTATACTGTACTTTTAACGACTTTAAAAAAGCTTTTGATTGTGTGGAAAGTTGGACTATGGAATAAAGTACTGAAAAATGGTATAACAGGTAAATGTTTTAATGTTATGCACAGTATGCATCAACATATTAAATCATGTGTGACTGTTCATGTAGTATAGGCGTGAGACAAGGTGAAAACTTATCACCTCTTCAGTTTTCATTATTTCTTAATGACATTGAAGATACTTTGAAAGAGCATAGCTGCAATGGACTTAGTCTTGAAAAAACCCCGATACTTGACGATGTGCTACATTTGTGTACTGTTTTATTTGTTTTATTATATGCTGAGGACATGGTACCCCTCACAGCGGCCTTTGTGGCGCAGTGGTTAAGCCATCGGACTACAGGCTGGTAGGTACTGGGTTCGGATTCCAGTCGAGGCATGGGATTTTTAATCCAGATACCGACTCCAAACCCTGAGTGAGTGCTCCGCAAGGCTCAATGGGTAGGTGCAAACCACTTGCACCGGCCAGTGATCCATAACTGGTTCAACGAAGGCCATGGTTCGTGCTATCCTGCCTGTGCGAAGCGCAAATAAAAGATCCCTTGCTGCCTATCGTAAAAGAGCTGCCTATCGTAAGAGAGTAGCCTATGTGGCGACAGCGGGTTTCCTCTAAAAAAAAGTGTCAGAATGACCATATGTTTGACGTACAATAGCCTATGCTAAGATTAAAAATCAATGTGCTCTAGTGGCGTCGTTAAATAAAATAAACTTTAAAACAAACTTTGGTACCCCTCACAGACAACTATGATCACATGCAACATCTATTAGATGTCTTTGATGTGTATTGTAGTATATGGAAATTAACTGTCAATTGCACGAAGACTAAGCTTTTAATATTTGGTGATAGCAAGAAGGATTATAAAAAAAACCTATTTAATTTAGGAAACATAATTTTAGAGAATGTAGAGATCTACAAGGACCTTGGAATAATTGTTCACAAGTCTAACAAGTTTAGTAACTAGAAAAGCTTTGATTCCACAAGCCGAAAAAGCTATGTGTTTTATCTTAAAACAAGGAAGGCGGTATGACCTTTTGAAATTGTTTGATTGTGTGGTACAACCTATTTTGTTATATGGTTGCGAGATATGGGGTTTTGAAAACTTGTCTTATTTGGAAAAGTTACAAAATAAATTCCTGAAGTTTCTGTTGTCAGTTAAGACGTCAACGCCTGTGAATATGTTATATGGAGAACTGGAGTGTTATCATTCTTGATATATGAATTATATGAATGGAATATGTGATCTTAAATGGTTAAAGTTTATCAAATCTGTCTTGGATGACGTTGGATATAGTAATGTATGGACTGCACAGTGTAACCAGATACCAGATGTAAATCTATTAAAACAAAGAATTGTTTTAAGATTACAGAATCAGTTCTTACAAACATGGCACAATGACATTGTTAACTCATCTAAAGCATCTTGTTGCAGACTGCTTAAATCAAATATTGTGTTCGAGCGATATTTGACCAATTTAGAGAAAAAATATTGGTTACCATTATTACATTTTCGAATCGCGAATATTTATAAAAATAACTTTAACAAATAGAACATGCTTTCTGTGTACAAATAACGAAACTGGTGATGAATTTCATTATATAATGTGTTGTCTTTTTTAAAGATGAAAGAACAAGACTTCTTCCAAAGTATTGCCAATCTAGACCAAATGTTTACAAATTTAGAATGCTATTTGACAGCAAAAAAAACCTGGTGTTCTCAGAAAGTTAGCAGTTTTCTGTAAACAAATTATACATATTCTTAAGTCCCATGGCTGAAATCTATGTTTTTACAATTTCATTTTATTTGTATATACAATGTATGTCTTCAAATGCAAGTATGAACCCATAGATATACACTTGTTTTATCTGATGCACATTATTATGACGAATGTGCCATCTTGTCATTTATTTATTTAATTATATTTTTACAATGTACCTCATATGCCGTTGAATTACGGCCAGAGTGTAAATAAAGTTCAGTTCAGCCCAGAAGGCGTCATTGGAATACGATCGTACAACAAGGCTATGCATGCACAACAAAACCCAGAAGCCTGCCTTGAATAGAGGCTGGGTCTCCGAGCGTCGCGAAAACAACAGATTACCCTACAGGCTTCTATTCGAGGAGTTACGGTATATTGAATATAGAGACGTTGATGTCGCACAAGGAAAATAATATGATTGAAGGGATTTAACTGTATGAAGAAAATCGAAAAATTACACAATGAAAAATATCGTTGAAGTGGACGCTATTCTTTATAATGTAATGTTTTATATGTATGTCTGTCTGTCTGTCTGTCTGTCTGTCTGTCTCTGTCTCTCTCTCTCTCTCTCTCTCTCTCTCTCTCTCTCTCTCTCTCTCTCTCTCTCTGTGTGTGTGTGTGTGTGTGTGTGTGTGTGTGGGCGCGTGCGTGTGTGTGTGAACCCACAAAGAAACCAACAACATTCAAAAATCCCTAAAATTACCCTCTTTTTGCTAGTACCTTAAGTATCGATTATCAAAATAATTGTAAAATTACTGACGTTACCTCCAACATAGCCAACATAAAATATGGTTTTATTGACTGAACTTTATTACAAATAGACCTGCATATGTAGTGTATATAATTTATACATACACACCAGTAGATCAAAATTTCGTTTAAAACATAACATATAGGCAGCATTATTATAATCCTACAGTGGTATTATTCATAGAGCACTGATAGTACTTCCACCGTCTTTTAAAAATTATTTATTTGTTTTTTTTATTATAATTTTTTTATTTTATTATTATTATTTATTTTTTTAATAGGTTTTGGGGGTTTATTATTTTTTTGTCATTATTTTAAAAGCATTTATATACTTATTTATTTATTTATTATTTATTATTTTTATTATTATTATTATTATTATTATTATTATTATTATTATTATTATTTCTTCTTGTCTTAAATACTTATTATTATTATTATTATTATTATTGTTTCTTCTTGTCTTAAATATTTAGCCTGATTCAAATCATAAAATTATGCGGTGACGGTAAAGCTAATTTACATGTATTAAGATAACCTGCTTAGACAATATCATCATAGTTTGAACATCACGCACCATCATTAAAACACAACATTACCATTAGAAGTGTTTACTTTGTTATACTTTATTTGAACACACAAAAAAATGCATTTATATTTGATTTATTGATATTTATTTACTTATTTATTTATTTATTATAATTTTTCGATACGTTGTTAAATATTTTGATCTTTCTTTTATTATTCATTCATTCATTCTTTCAGTCATTCGTTTATTTTGTTATTTTATTTAACCCAAATTCTAGTTATTTATCTAAGTGCACATTTAGATTTTTTTAAATTATTTTTTTATTTTATTTTTTTATTATTTTTTATTTTTATTTTTCTCTGTTTGCTTTAATACTATATAATTTACTTGTTACTGCTGGTAATAGTGCTGTGGTAGTTGAGGTAGAAATAGTACTGGTGTTACTCTGTATTTATTTTTATATTATTATTATTATTATTATTATTATTAATAGTGATGGTAGTAGTGAAAGTAGAGGTATTATTTACTATGCAGTATATCTTACTGCTTGCAGAAGTACTTCTGATTCCGGTGGCGATGGTGACTTAGAACGTAGTATGACAGCGGTATATAGTACTAATTACAAATTGAAAACAACTATTATTATTATAACAGTTATTGCTAATAATAACGAATATTGCTTGTATCATTGGTGTTTACTATTGGTACTAGTACTGCTGTCATCGTCGTTTTCATTGGCATCATCGTCATCATCAGTGTCATTGGTGCTTTTGGCGACACTAGTGTGTGTAGTATGATTACCATTATCATATCTCTGTAAAAATATCGTCGCACATAAATATATATCAGTATAGATGTTCACGAAAGCAGTCAATACCACGCTTCAAAACCAGCAGTTGGTGGAGTGGAACGCTTATAGTGTTCACTTCAGCTTATGGTACTCACCTCGTAAAACTGTGGCTTGCTCGCTTATATGGGTTCGCAATTTATAGCACTTACCTTGTTTGACGGTCGCAGTATAAGCTTTCTTTAAACAAAAATGTTAATTTTTTAGTAGTTTAAAGTGCCCTATAATACACATCCAAGACAGCTCACATAAAACTGAGTATACCGAGTTTAATCTATAACGAGCTCTTTTTTTAAACTAATCACTTATTTTTAAAACCAGCCCACGGTCAACACAGTCCGCCTTGAATAGAGACACCCTATATTTCGTTTCTCAAACGTCTGTCTGTACTTTCTCTATATAATGTACTGTACATTTTGTATATTCTCTCTTTCAAGCACACATTTCCAAACTGGCCTAATAGGTATCGGTAGTTATATTATAACATACATGTATATAAAGAATAAAATACCAAATCAAGCAAATAACGAAAACATCCAGTATATCTACAACATTGAGGCTAATAAGTTAACAGATACAGAAGCACAGGAACTAGAAGGAGAAATAACATATTCAGAAGCATTAACGTTCATTAAAACTATGAAAAACGATAAAAGCCCAGGGTCTGATGGATTTTCTGCGGAGTTTTTAAAAATGTTTTGGAAGGATCTCGGGCATTTTATTGTTAGATCCATTAATTACGGCTACAATATAAACGAAATGTCCAACACACAAAAATTAGGGATTATTACATGCATACCAAAAGCTAATAAACCTAAACACTTTTTAAAAAACTGCCGACCAATTACACTATTAAATTATATATACAAAATTGCTTCTAGCTGCATTGCTAACAGAATTCAAAAAGTGCTAGATAAAATAATTTCAAAAGATCAAACTGGGTTCATTAAAGGTCGATTTTTAGCTGAAAATATAAGACTAATATACGATATAATGCAATATACAGAAGTTAATACAATTCCAGGCTTATTGTTCCTGGTAGATTTTGAAAAGGCTTTTGACTCTGTCTCTTGGTCATTCGTTGAACAAGCACTTGAGTTTTTCAATTTTAAAATGTCAATTAAATCATGGATTAAAACATTTTATAATAACTCAGAATCAAGGATTTTACAAAATGGATTTCTGTATGAAAGTTTTAAACTAGAAAGAGGTTGTAGACAAGGCGATCCACTTTCCCCCTATATTTTCATAATTTGCGCCGAAATACTAGCTATATTAATAAGAAATTCAAAGGATATCAAAGGTATAACTGTAAACGGGCAAGAATATTTAATATCGCAGTACGCTGATGACACCTCCTTCATTTTAGATGGAACCCACAAATCCCTGGATAGCACTCTAAAAATATTAGACCTGTATGCCAACGTATCTGGATTAAAAATAAACTACTCGAAATAAAAAATCATCTGGATAGGCAGTAAAAAATATTCAAAAGATGTTTTTCATCATCCAAAATGGAAGTTAGAATGGGGTGCAGAAACCTTTTCCTTGCTAGGAGTATATTTTTCAGTTAATATTGAAGAAATGATTCAAACTAACTTTGAACCGAAGTTAATGGAGATGAAAAGACTGATAAAACAATGGTCCACTAGAAAATTAACTCCACTGGGTCGCGTCGTTGTTATCAAGACCTTAATAATTTTTAAAATAACACATTTATTAATTGCATTACCAAATGTACCAGATCAAGTAACAAAACAAATAACTAAAATGTTTTTTAATTTTATTTGGCAAAACAAACCAGAAAAAGTCAAAAGAGAAGTACTAATGCAAGACTATGTAAACGGAGGCATCAAAATGCTAAACATTAGAAATTTTACAACTGCGTTAAAAGCTACTTGGTTAAGAAGACTTCTAATATCAAACTCGAAATGGACACATCTTTTCCAAGCTGTAACAGGTTTAACGACAGCAAATATGATTAAATATGGAGATTATTATATTCAGCTAAAAATAACAACAATTAAAAATAATTTTTGGAAAGATGTGTTACAAAGCTGGCTTACCATTCAACAGAAAGAAACGCCTGATAATAATGAAGATGTAATGAGCCTAAACATTTGGTACAACAGCAAAATTAAAAAAAAAAACGGCAAACCTTTTATTTATATGAAGTATTTGCAAAAAGGCATAATATTTATTCAAGATCTAATGGACGAAAATGGGACATTAACGAATTACAATACTTTCATAACAAAATATCAAGTACAGTCCAATTTTTTAGAATATGCTTCTTTAATCAGAGCCATTAAACTATATATTTGTAAAACAACAAAATCAAACAACCAAAGTTTTAACACTGTTTGCAACCCGATTCTTCCGTTTAAAATAAAACTATTTTTAAAAGATACAAACCTAAGTAAGCAAATATACGCAATATTAAATCGCACAATAGTCCCTACGTCCCAAAAAAGATATTCAGTATTGGGGTTTGACTTCACTTCACAAGTATGGGGAAAGTATTATGCTCTACCATTCAAAACTATTAAAGACCCATCTTTATTATGGTTTCAGTATAAAATTTTACACAGGATAATAGCTACAAATATATTTCTAAATAAAATTAAATATGTTGATTCTAATATTTGCGATTTTTGCCATCTTATGCCAGAAACACTGGAACACTTATTTTATGAGTGCTCTAATGGAAAGCAGTAGAAGAATGGGCATTAAAAAAAGGTGAACAATTTCAGTTGGATAAAAACATGGTTTTATTTGGTATCATAACAAAAAAGCATCGTTTTATTAATTGGTTCATTATTAATATTAAGTATTATATATATAGAACAAAATTACAAAAGATCAGATTAAATAAAAACGCAATGCTAAGATTCATTATTGATAAAATACAGATTGAAAAATATATATTTTATAAAAATTGCCTGTATAAAGACTTTGATGATCAGTGGGAACCTTGGCAGCAGTTCCTCAAACAAATTGTATAAATTCATGTATAAACTTATTAATAGCAAAATATACGAATAAGCTAATAAACATACTTTTATGCAAAATATCGCCAGTTCGGAAAACGTATCTTGACTTTCTATAATTTCTTTTTTTAAAAGATCGCATTGATCTTATTTATCTTTCAAGAAAGTTCTTTTTTTTTTTCTTTTTTCTTCTTCTTCTTCTTCTACTTTTTCTCTCACTCTTTGTTTCTATTTCTAGTACTCTTCTTCCTAGTCTCCAGAATATTTCCTCTTCAGTTATGTAAGGCTTTTGCATTGCTAATATCCTGTTTTACAATATCATGTTAAGCCTAGCCGTTTCATCTTAATATTGAATACTATGTATGTGTGCATACGGCTCGCGCCGTTTCTGTTCCCTTTTGTCTATCTTCGGCTTCCTCCCTGTTACTCCACACGTCCGTGTCTGTCTGTCTGCCCCCCCCCCCCCCCCCTCCCCCCCTCTCTCTCTATCCCTCTCACACACACGCACATGCATATGTATACACATATTGTTTAATAAGTGCTTTATATACGAGGGTATAGCTTTAATTATGTATCGTTTATGTATATACAATAATACCATGTACAGCAATGATTCAAGGCCCCAACCTTGACCTTGCTTATGTTTCTGGGGACAATAAAAAAAAAAAAAAAAAAAAAAAAATTGTAAAAAAAGTGACAGCTCGTTTAGTTTTTCTAGTCTTTGTCGAACGTTTTCAGTGTGACAAAGTCATGTGACGATGGCGTAATCGTTTTTACCTGAATAATTATACATAATACATACTGCTTGACGTTTACCAAATACCATTTGTGAGATAGTAATTAATTGCATTTTAACTTACTTTTGTACTTATATCCAATTAAGGTTCAAGCACGCTGTCCTGGACACACACCACCGCAGCTATTTGGGCTGTCTGTCCAGGACAGTGGGTTAGTTGTTAGTTGTTAGTGAGAGAGAAGAGAGTAGTCATACACCTACACATTTAGTCGTTACCAGCCTATGTCCGATGGCTTAACGACGACATCACCGACGCGGGTTGAGGTAGTACAGTACAATTCACAGCACTGGGTTTAGGATCCAGCATGCAGTCAGTAGAGCCGTTAAGCGTTCAAGGTGCACTTTACTTTTTGTTCACCGTTATACAAATCAATGATGAGAGACCATATTAGCAATGGAACTAACTATAATTGGATTGCTGCTGTTAAAAATAGTTTAGATCATCTAGGAATGAGTAATATATGGCTATCACAAACCTTTCTATCGGTAAAATGGCTATCACAACAAATTAGCATACGACAAAACGACCAGTATTTACAAACATGGAAAAATAATATTTCAGAATCATCGAGAGGTAAAACCTACGAATATTTCAAAGACCAATTAAATTTTGAAAATTATCTTAATATTATTCCTGAAAAATTATGGACTGTTATAAAATTTAGGACTTCTAAACATTATTTACCTGTTAAGATTGGACGTTGGAATACAGTTCTATTAGCAGATAGACTTTGTACTATTTGTGATGAAAACGACATAGGAGACGAATTTCATTATTTATTTGTATGTAGTTTTTTCAATAATACTCGGAAAGAATGTTTACGTCCATACTATTGTACACGACCAAATATATATAAATTTAGAGAACTTATGAGCTGTAAAAGAATAAGCACAATAATTTTTTTTAGCTAAATTCATGAATATAAATTTTCAAGTATTTAAACGCCCATAACAACAACAATACCCAACAACGACCACAATTACCATACATTAACCAGTTAATGAAACTAAAGCTCAACATACAACTATACTTGATATATTTTAAATCGTATTACATTATTTTATGTCTTGTTGTTATTTTATGAAAATTTTATTTTTATTATTATTATTATTGATTTATTATCTATATATTGTAATATCAATAATTATAAAGTACACAGTTGTAACTGAAATTTTCTTAATAATTATATTTTACAATATACCTCTACTCGTTACATCGCAGAATGCATCTATATTGTTTTTGTTAGTTTTTTGTTAGTTTTTTGGGATGTGTTTTTTTATGGATTTTTTTATTGACCCCAATATCGGGTTGGAGGCCCTGATTTCACTACCTTACATCCATGTTATAAGTACATATGAACATTATATATATATATATATATATATATATATATATATATATATATATATATATATATATATATATATATATATATATATATATATATATATATATAATTCTGTTAACCATCTTGTCAAAATCAGAATATGCATGTTCCTCTTATGCTGTTGCATAACGGCCTGAGTGTAACAAAGTTCTGTTCTGTTCTGTTCTGTTTATCTAGCACAATCCAGCTATGTGGCTGTTCTTCCATTGTTGAAAGAAAACAAAAAACCCACATATTCGAGTACGTGAAAATGCTAATACGCAAACAGGGGAATTAAAAAACCAAACAAAACCAAAACATTCGTGTACATGAAAATGCTAATGCATTCGGTGTCAAACTACGGTAAATTCAAAAATGAAGTGATGAACAACATCAAAATAAAACTACAACAGGTAAATTAAAACAGTGGAAGGAAGTGGAAAAAATACAAATATCACAGATACAATTAAAATGTAGAATAAAATTCAGTGTCATGAAGAAATTGCAACAAAAGTTCAGGATGGAATCGAAATGACTCCATCACCTTTCTTCTACCAAATATATCTTTTCTAGTTTCCTTCAGATGAATGCACAAAGAATTCGTTGGTACATTTATCCGGATTTCGAACCTGACTATCTTCTAGTATAAATATCAAATCAGGGATCTTTCGTATTGAATTATCATGAAAAATAATAAATGACTATTGACCGTCTTTATCTACAATACTGATCAGAAATACAAGAAGTGTAAAATAAATGGGTACAATAAATTGGATACGTGTTACATTATGTATAACAAAATACTAATTCTGTACTTTGTATGTATAAATAACAACGTTTTCGTTTGTGTTTGGTAAACAAATAACATTGAGATAGTAAAATAATCTGATTAAAATCAGTTATCGTCTTCGTTCTGTGCCATTCTTCGCTGCACTGGAGTGTTGTTAGGGCGAAACTAGTGTGATGTACGTTTTGATAGTGTTGGTGATGATGATGATGATGATGCAGGGTCATAAGACGAATCGATCTACTAGAGACAATAGCGATGACTTTTCATTTGGCAGGCTACAGACGGCAACACTGGCAAAATTATGTTAGCAATTCGATACATTTGAAACTCCTAGTGCGACTTATACCGAATCATCATGACTTTATCAGCATTATGACCATCATCATGAATATAACCATTATCACCATCGAGGTTGTGGCGTCGGTGGGGCTGTATCCACCACTTGAGGACGAACATATGTTTTAGTCCTACTCTATTTAAATAAAGATAAAATTTGATCTGTACTTCCACTAGACATTGTGCCCCCGCCTCCCCCCCCCCCCCCCCCCCCCCCGATATAATTTTTTTCTGGTCCAGCATCAGCATCAGCATCGCTAAAACCATCACAACATACGTTACCCTGTTTTCGCCAGTCCTATATAACTGTTAAAATAGTACTCAAGAAAGTCCATCTATGTTACTTAACACTTTTGCACTGACAATGTCCTTTGTTAGGATTCGATTTAAATATTAAATAAAATGCTGATGTTTGAAGCGTTCTAGCCACTGACACGCCGTTTTCTTTATCATGCACGGAAAGACGCTATACCCTCACATATGAATTAATACAACTTGCAGGGATAACCCGTATTTGACAGGCAGGAAGTCAGCGAGGTTCAAGGTCGTAAACCTCCGCATACAATGACTACAAACACAAACATCCATCATCCTCTCCCACATGCCAATCAATAAGTACGGACACAGTTTTGGTGGGAGAGTGGCCTGACCCCACACCATCGTAAAAGCACAGAGAAGATGAGAGTGCATTCAACAAAGAGGACGCACAAATATCCACAATCACGCCGTCGTCAAGCATCATTTTAAAACTATACAAGATGTCGCCAATTTGATGGCTTATAGTTTCTAAAAGGCCGTTACACTCTGAAAATATTATGTTATTTCTGACTGGATCTTGCAGTTTATTTTGCTTGCAATAATCATCTCTGTATACTATATCTGAGGTATTTTATGTTACTCTGTACACGCTCAACATAGTGTATTGATATTTAGTCATAAAGGTAGACTTTGTACAGCAAAGAAGAAAGTAATAGAACAAGCAACTAAAACAAAAAACAACAACAAAAAACAACAAAACAAGACGAGATAATTTGTCTGTACGTATACAACTGGTATAACCAATTTTACTATATTGTTGTAAAATTTTGAAGTTAGAAATCATTGGAAGCGAGTTTGCAAACGAGTTCTACGCATACCTCAAACTGTATGATATAGAAACAGAATATAATTTACCTGAAATCTGGTCATTAAAAAAATAAGTAAATGAACGTGTAACCACTCCCTTCGATATTCCAACGGTGTCCTGTTCATTGCACGAGCTAGTCATGCTTTGTGATCACAGGTTGCATTACTAGCATTATTGGTCACGTGCTCCTGTTTGACGTCATTTTCCTTAGCATTGGACTCCACAACTATTGTATGGATTCTCATCACCCAGAAAAATAGTTTTTGTTGGTATCTAATCGTCGTCAGTGTCATTTTGGTGTTCATTAGTGTTCATCAGAACACTATGTAGTGTCTGCGGAGATGTTCTCAACAGTTTAGGGATACTAGGGATCTTCTATGTTGACACTTAATATCACATTAATAAATTGTCCATATCAAGCAGGTACATATATGGAATCATTTGGAAATGACAAGTTTAACACCCAAAGACATTGTAAGGTCAATCAGTGGAAGAAATGTATGCAACCGATTAGGTGATCACAAAGTACGACCATGTCAGTACATCAATACGTTGTTCTATTACATCATCACCGACGGCGCACTAAGCATTGTGTAGACCGAACTTCAGGTTCAAAAGTAGAGGATCACTGTACTTTTAACAGATAAATAGTACATTATTTTTTTAAAAGTAAAACACACTATTTTTAAATTTTAAAACTCTCACTGAAATTTTAATGATACACAGGAACGTTTTACCGTGTGTGTTTGTGTGTGTGTGTGTGTGTGTGTGTATATATATATATATATATATATTAAATAATTCCAGACTTCAGTAGTTCTTCATCGTTTTATTGCTACAGCTCTGTTTCGTATGGTCAAATAATGACCACACTCTTCAGGCAATATTAACGAATACTGTTAAAACTGGAACTCGATGATAGAATTGAAGTATCAGCAAATAGAGATTCATTCATAACACTGAAAGACCATAAACCGGATTTCAACAACAACCCGACATGCAGACTAATCAACCCAAGCAAATCAGAAATTGGCATTATCAGCAAGCATATTTTAGACAAGATAAACATACAGATTATCAAGGCAACCAAAGTGAACCTGTGGAGAAACACAAGCAGCGCCATAGAATGGTTCAAAAATATCCCAGAAAAACGTAAACACGCATTTATCACCTTTGATGTGTGTAACTTCTACCCATCGATATCAGAAGATCTCCTAAGAAAAGCACTCGACTATGCATCAACATTCACTAATATTACACAACAGGACCAAGAAATTATTATTCACACAAAAAGATCACTCCTGTACCACAAAGACTCACCATGGATAAAGAAAGACACAAACAACATGTTTGATGTGACAATGGGTTCATATGACGGAGCGGAAACCTGTGAGCTAATAGGTACGTACATGCTGTCGCTGATTGCATCAAATTCAAAGATGAAATAGGACTATATCGCGACGACGGTATTGCAGTATGTAAAGCCACCCCAAAAGAAATTGAAAAAACAAAACAAGAAGTCAACAAAGTATTTCAATCAAACGGCCTAAAAATCACAATAGAAGCAAACAAGAAAATCGTAAACTTCTTAGACGTAACCTTCGACCTCACAAATGGGCACTTCAAACCATACATGAAACCCAACAACAAATTATTATACGTCCACCATCAAAGTAACCATCCTCCGACAATACTAAGAAACATCCCAGCAAACATCAACAAGAGACTAACAAGCATCTCATCTAGTGAAGAAATATTTGAGGAAGCCATAGCCCCCTACCAAAAAGCAATCACAGAAAGTGGATACGATTACAAACTTACATACAACCCGCAACCAAATCAACCTTCAAGACGAAAGAACCGAAAAAGAAACATCACATGGTACAATCCTCCATGGGACTCTAACGTCAAAAGCAGCATCGGAAAAAAGTTTTTTAAACACAATCGACAAATGCTTCACCAAGAACCACCCATTACACAAGATCTTTAACAGGCATACACTCAAACTTAGCTACTCATGCATGCCAAATATAAAAAACACCATCTCATCCCACAACAAGAAAATACTCTCTGATGCAACAACGACGCCAGCACAGCAACCAAAAAAAGAGTGCAACTGTAGAAAGGCACCCGAATGCCCACTCGACAAAAAATGCCTCCAATACAACGTGGTGTACCAAGCAACAGTGACAACAAAATCAAACACAGAATCATACGTAGGGCTAGCAACCAATTTCAAAGAACGATACAGAAACCACACGGCATCCTTCCAACATGAAAACAAAAGAAATGAAACAGAGCTGTCAAAACACATATGGAACCTGAAGGACAATAACAAATCCTTCCGCATAAAGTGGAAGGTACTCAAAAAATGCCAACCCTACAGTAACATAAATAAGAAATGTGACCTATGCCTTTACGAAAAGTTTATCATAATATGTCAGAAACACCTGTGCAGCCTGAACAAACGCAATGAATTAGCAAGTCCATGCCACCACCGAAATAAATTCGTTCTCAAAAACATCAGTAACACCGATGCCACCTAACTGTACCAAGCGCCAGTATAAGACCTGAATTCTCAAAACTTTCTTGGTGACGCGATATAGTTGTCGAGAATTACGTCATACATCAACTAATGTTGTGACGTCATCAGTTGCAAACGTTTTTAACAGTATTCGTTAATATTGCCTGAAGAGTGTGGTCATTATTTGACCATACGAAACAGAGCTGTAGCAATAAAACGATGAAGAACTACTGAAGTCTGGAATTATTTAATATTACTGCTCCTGACGAGATGAGCGCTCTTTGTAAAACCATTCATCAAAGTTAAATTTATATATATATATATATATATATATATATATATATATATATATATATATATATATATATATATATATATATATATATATATAAAAGATAGAATTTCACAACGTTTTAATGGAATAAGCGCCTTTCACCCGTAACGGCGCTTATTCCATTAAAACGTTGTGAAATTCTATCTTTTTATATATTCATCCGATACACTTCATTCTAATAACTTCTCTCTCTCTCTCTCTCTCTCTCTCTCTCTCTCTCTCTCTCTCTCTCTCTCTCTCTCTCTCTCTCTCTCTCTCTCTCTCTCTATATATATATATATATATATATATACATGTATATATATTAGAATCATTAGTTTTTGGAAAAGGAATATTGATATTAAAAAACGAAAGTTACAATGATATTCTTTGATCTAGGTAGATATGTAATTTGTTTTAGATTTATTTGGTCTTAGAAATATTTACTTATGAAAGTTTAACAACTCTATAAGCAGAAAGTGGCTATCACAAAAAAATATAACAATGCTATTATGATATGTACATACAAGAGAGGGACACACTTCTTTTAAAACAATCGCCAAACACATTTATATATAGATTGTTTAAAACAGAGTATGTGTATGACACATTTTAATATTCTTTTTGTGAAGCACAGCATTGTATTTACTACATTTAGACTGTAATCACAAACTGCGAACTGAAACAGGAAGACGACTGAATATACCAAGAGACGAAACATTATGTAATAATATTTGTAACCAAAGTTGAAGTGGTGGCAAATTCCATTTCATATTTTAAAGTAACACTTTGAATGTGCCAAGAATACGATATTTACTTAGCTACTATTGTAGAAATACTAGCGTAATTAAAATGCATATATTGTTTAATAGGAAAGGTTTGTTATTTGCGAATAAGTTGAAACACCAATCCAACATTATTGTATTGCATTGTATTGCACTGTATTTCATATTGTAGTTTATATTGCATTGTATTGTATTGCATTGCACTGCACTGTACAGAACGGCACTGTATTATATTGTATTGTATTGTACTGCATTGTACAGCACTGCACTGTATTGTACTGCACTGCACTGAATTGCACTGGACTGCACTGTAGTGTAGCGTACTGTATTGTACTGTATTGTACTGCATTGCACTGCACTGCACTGTAGTGTAGCGTACTGTACTGTATTGCATTGCATTGCACTGTACTGTACTGTACTGTACTGTACTGTCTGTACTGTACTGTACTGTACTGTACTGTACTGTACTGTATTGCATTGCATTGCACTGCACTGTACTGTACTGTACTGTATTGCATTGCATTGCATTGCATTGCACTGTACTGTACTGTACTGTATTATATTGTATTGCATTGCATTGCATTGCACTGTACTGCACTGTACTGTACTGTACTGCACTGTACTCTACTGCATTGTACTGTACTGTACTACACTATACTGTACTTTACTGTACTGTACTATATTGTATTGCATTGCATTATATTACACTACAACTGTACAGCACGGTACTGTATTGTATTGGTTTGCATCTTTACCTCGTGTACATGAATATGATTTGAGTGAATACAGAATTTGATATGATGTCATATTATGTCTAGTCAATGGATTTTGATGATACTCGGTTTTGTAGGCTAATCACTTTATAGACATACATGACACTGAATTGCCAGGACATGTGACAATGCCTAACTCTTCAACTGATTGACTTGATTTACATTACACACATTTACGCCTCCCCAGTTAAGATTTAAAAAACTTTGGATTGGGAAGATCCGGATACGTTGCACAGAACAATATTTTAATATAATAATAATTAAGTCCCAAAGTATGTTTAAGACAAAAATACAAAATTTACCAAAGTAAATATCCATAAGAAGAGACCCATGTCATCGCGCACGACAGAACAGAAATAAAATTATACACAAGACAAAAACCGTCACATGGCATTTAAGAAATATTATCAGCAGACTTCATTTTATTTTTCAGAAAATTGCAGTTCCATTGCTACTGTACCCTATACTGACTTCAACTCTTGACACCTCCATTTGTCCTCAACCCCACCCCCACTCCTCCCCAACCCCATCGATCCCCATCGATCAAGCATGTACCCATTTCCTGAAATCCATTACCATCACTGAATCTGTATATCTGTATGTATGTATGCCCACAAATGACTGTCAGGTCAGATGTCGGGAATTAACGTGCTTATATCAATTTAATGTTCAAGCACGCTCGTTGCGAGCACGATTTCTGACTAGGGCCAGAAACTGTGCTCACAACGAGAGGGGTGGGGAGAGTGTTAGGTAAAAAAAAAAAAAAAAAAAAAAAAAACATTTAAAATTAAAATTAAAAACGTTTATACATTTGATTAGATAAAAATACTAATTAATGGTTAAATAAACTTTATTTACAATGAAGTTAAAAAGTGTTTATACAAAGGGTTAAAAAGGGTTTCTACAAATGATTACGTAAAAAGTAGAATATTGACAATAAAATATGTCTGGTTAATCTGGTATTTATGTCGGAGGAGAGTAGACGGGAAGGGCTGCCCCATTTTAATTCATTTCCCTAGGCCACCACCTCCAGCATAATGGAAATGTTAAGAATTGGAAAGTGGAGATTGATGAATGATATCTCCATATTAACCATAACATGAACCCGCATAAAACTATGTGATTGGTGCTGTGACTTAACTTAAGTCAAAAGAGCTATCGCCTAACTTTTAACATCCATTTAAAACAATGAGAAGGATAAAAAATAGTAAATAATAAAATATATTTTTTTTATATAAACATGTCATAGTAGTAAATTAAAAGGTGTTAATGTAAGTAGAAAGGGAAAAGGTGGATTATATTTTAGTGTCCAGTCGTATAAAAGTAAAGTAAAATTGTGGGCAATATTAATGTTAAACCCCCTCTGGAATCCCAATAAGGATACCAATCCATACGAGATGTAGTTCCAATAGGGGTCACATAATTATTAAAATACCTAAAATAATTTAGTTTTTATTAATCACATAATATGGTTAAGAACAAAAGTCAAAAAGTTAAAACGTATAAGGATTACTAATATACAGCGTATTACTCCTGCCAGAGAGATTAGACGCAGTGTAACCCTTGATAAATTAAACGTATAAAACACAGCATAAAACATAGAACATAACACACACACACACACATACAGCATATATACATATACAATTATAAAGAAGGGGGAGAAAAGAAAAAAAAAACCCCAAAAAACCCGGACAAACGAACAAAAAATCCACATTTAAAAAAAAAAGGAAAAAAAAGAAGAAAAAAAGTGGAGCCAAGACAAAAGACTAGGATTTAGGTTGATATATACAAGGGCGTCAGATATTAAGTTCTATATTTGAGGGGGATATTTACAGTGAATGTAATGTCTAGGGGTATATGAATGAAGGAAGGAATGTTTAACGACACCCCAGTAGGGCTATATGAATTATGAATACTGCAATGGTCCTTTCCAGAAGCGGTTATTCCTAGTTCTGGGTAACAATCTATCACCGAGAAAGACATTTAGACACACTGCCCAACTTACTAAAGTACAATCGCCAGTGGCGGCAAAAAGGGGAGGGTAGGTTAGCCAGAAGCGGATCCTGGATTTGATAAAAGTGGAGGGAGGGAGTCGCGATACTTCAAAAGAGGCAAGCCCAAGCCCGCTGAGAGTAAATCCGCGAGGGGGAGGGGGGGGGGGGGGGGGGCATGGATATGGACCCCGGAAGTCCTCAAAAGAAAAATGGTCATGGGCCCCTCTCAAAACAGTCCAGTGATTAACACTGTATAAGATGAGGAGAGAGGTGGGGGTGATGAGTGGTGGTGGTGGTGGTGATAGAAGAGGGGCCTCAACAGGCGAGGTAAGGGGACGAATGCGAACAGTTAATTTTCAATATACTTAGTTTAGATTTTAATCCCTGTATCTGAAACATATTTTAATAAGGCTTTAAAAATAATATGACTGTTAACTTTATCGGGATTTAAAAGATTAATAGGATTAAAAGATATATTTATATCGGAAAACGTTTTCTCTAAAGCCTCACGGTGTTCTCGATAAAGGTCGCATTTGAATAAATAGTGACCAACATTTTCAACAACATGGCATTTATCACATTTATCAGATTTAGTTAATCCCAACATATGCATAGTGTCCTTTAGACCCACCGATTGTCCCACTCTAAGTCTAGTTAAAAAGTACCAGTATTTTTAACATTATTTAAGATAGGACCAATTGTATGAACTTCAGGTTTAAGGCATAATGCCAGGGCCTTGTTTTTATGATCCCAGTCATTTTGCCATAGCTGAAAAATAGAAGGTTTAGCTATGGAAAAGAGTTCAGTAACCCCTAACTTTACCAAAGGGGATATTTTAGTTTCTAGTAGGGATTGTTTGGCCAAACGGTCCGCAGCTTCGTTTCCCGGTTATTCCAAACATGAGGCTGGTACCCATTCTAATACAACATTGAATCCCATTTTGGTCAAAATCGGTAATAAGTATAAGTATAGCGTTAGTAAGATCTTGTCTTGCGTTTTTACCACTTTTTAAAGCTTGAAGACTACTAAGACTATCTGTGAATATTACATAATTGCCAGGTGTATTTGAGTTTGATCCAAACGAGGCTTTGCTGGATGGCAGCTAATTCCCTGTTTGTTAAATACAGATAAATTGTCAGGTAATCTGATGTGCGTAGCCTATTCGAGAAT
Source organism: Gigantopelta aegis (assembly GCF_016097555.1). Taxonomy (NCBI): domain Eukaryota; kingdom Metazoa; phylum Mollusca; class Gastropoda; order Neomphalida; family Peltospiridae; genus Gigantopelta; species Gigantopelta aegis. Next base: position 71,751,783 of record NC_054707.1, on the reverse strand, counting down.
TACCATCATCATTAACCACAAGGCTCATTCCGTACTTGCCCGACATGGGATCTTTCGATCCATCTGTATATATATGAGTGTAATTATTATAATTATCATAGCGGGATGCCTGGAAAATTACTTTTTTAAAAAGGGGTATATCAGTTTTGTCTACTTCTTTTTTGATAAAAAAGGGAATATTTGGTTGAATTAGTTCCCAGGGATTGGTACTTTGGCATTTAACATTGACTATGGGGGTCTCCAATATACCAGCCTCATCGGCTATTTTAGATACAAAAGTAACAAAAGAGTCGCCCAGATTTTGTGTTGATTATCTGTATATCGGTTATGTCGTGTTGGTATTCATTTTGGTAGAAATTTTGTTTAGTGTGCTCCCTTCTTCATATATTTGATCATTGGAAATGCGGCCCTCTACACCCAATCAGTATTTGTGCATACAGCATGTCCGCAAATAAGAACGATCGCGTGGATAAACGAACCAGTTGATTGGCCTGTACGGTGATCATCTTCGTCTTCTCTTTGACAATTCCTCCATAGAGACGTGGCGCTCCGGCCGGTGTGTTTGATGACCTCTTAGTCAATCAAAGGATTGTTCGCGAGATCTCCGTCAATTTAGAAATTGTGTTTGGAATCAAACATCAATATTGGCCGTTCCTGAGCGGATCAAAAGATTAGAGTTTACTGCGAGACGGTATATTATTGGGTTGTTTATGTAAAAGGAAGTAACTGTGATCGACTGTTACCGAAATATATTGAAATGCAAATCTGTTTCGGAAAAGGTTTTCATTTAAGGTAGTACAACACTTGTTCCGATCTCAGCATTTCATTTATATAGATTTAGTAATGGAAAAAACATTTGTTCCGATTTCAGCATTTCAACAGTATAGATTTAGTTGGCGGAAAAGCATTAATCAATCTGCTCCACCACCCCCACCCAGCACCACCCATCCCCCGAAACCAGTTTGCGGGAAAGCTTAATCCATCTACACTCCCAAAACCAGTTGCGTCGAAAGCATTACTCAATCTAACCCTCTTCCGCCATTGCGCTCAAAAATCCAATACAGTTGTCCAAGTTAAAAATAGTTCAAAAACAGGCATGCTATCTACATGTGCATTGAAATCTTGGTCGATTTTTCTATTCAGTACGATTAGAAACAAGCAGACATTTAATTTCAAAGTTTCTCAAATAAAAATTGCAAATAAGGTGCCTGTAGCGCAGCAAGCGGTGAGTTCTTGTTATTTTTTAGTAAAGAATATTTACAATTGCGGCCGTGATATGCGCTCCCCGCAGTCCAGTGAGTGGTATCGGAACTAAGATGACAGCGGAAATTTTTCAATAAAGAACATTTTCACAGAATTTTTCGACACATAATTTGTGAAATGGAGACGGGTTATAATATAAAAATATCAAGAAAAATGCCTTTTTTGAAGAGCCTTTTTTCACATTTTCTTTTCTTAAAAAACACCTATTCTGTTTTAAAAAGGCTAGGCTACTTGTTTAAGCAAGAAACTGTAACACTTTTTAAAAACCAATATTCGTTTTAACGGTTTCTAGCGAAATAGTTTGACTTAAGCAAGAACCTGAACATTTCTTAAAAAAAAAATTTCATGTTTTTAAAAGGTTCTAGGATACGTTACTTAATGCAATGAACCGTAACCTTTCAAAAAAACAATTCTGTTT
>NC_054707.1:71745320-71749902 GCF_016097555.1 Gigantopelta aegis | reverse complement strand
ATTGGCTTACGCGTTCCTTTTTGCCCACCAAGTGGGTTTCCTTTTTACAGAAACCTTGTGGAAAAAAGGTTTGGCTTTAATGCAGGTACCTTACTTTGGGCCCACAGTCTTCCTGTTGCTTCCCCCTATTTGAAACTTTCCCAAAAACCTGGCGGAAAATTTTGTCTAAAACCCCGTTGTATAGATTACCGATGCCCCTTTTTATAAACATCCTGCCTTCTGCCCCTTACTTTTTACATCCCCGTCTAAATAAACGTAAACGGTAATCCCATTTTTAATTTCCTAACCCCAATCCGTTAATGGTTAACTTCTTGGGAAACACCACCATTTAAACTCCGCCTTCCCAAAATCATTAAGACCCTGCGTTTTATGCTTACCCGTAAACGAAATCCTATGTAAATTATAAGGCCCAAAACCCCCCGTTAAAATTTTAAACTTCTCGTCACCTTAAGGACACTCCTCCCATAAATTTGGAACCTAACCATTTCCCCTTTCCCTCCCTTTTTTTCCCCGTTCCCAAAAACTTGGGCCCTTCCCTCCTTTCTCTTCCCTACTTCTCCCTTTAACCCTTCTCTTTCTCCCTCTTCTTTCCTCTCGTTCCCCCTTTTTTCCTTTCCTTCTCTTCTTTATTTCTTTCTTTCCTTTTCCTTTCTTCCTCTCTCTCCCTCTCTTCTCTCCTCTCCTTCCTCTCTCCTTTTATCTCTTCTCTTTTCCCCTCCTTTTCTTTCCCTCCCTCTCTCTCTTCTCTTCTCTTCTCTTCCCCTCTCTCTCTTTCTTCTTCTCTCTCCCTCTTCTTTTCCTCTATCTAATGACGTTTTCTCTTTCGTAAAATTTTTAAAAAGCTAATTTTGGTTCCACATTACTCATTACTCATCCTGGAACAATCCACTGTTTCCATAACGGGCCTATCACCAAAAACTTCCTGATAATAATTGATTTTTACCAAGGTTTTAGCTGATGTTAAATCATTTCCCGCTCACTGCGTTTCAACTAAATCGGCCTTACGTGTCGCTTAATCTCCACTAACTAGGTGGGCCATCCACAAATTCTTTCCATGTTTAGGTATACGCACTTTATTATTAATAATTTTCAGGAACAACGTTGCTACTTCTGGAATTTGTAAAAAATAATTATAAACCCCCTTTCAAACAATACTTTTTTAAAATTGCAGGTCCCGTTTTCGATCCGGGACGACGCCCCAATTTTCACCCTGTACGGGGACCCTGTAATACCCGTAACTGAATGAAACACGTGATCAAATATCTTCCTAACTGTAATTCATTAGACTTCTGTAACGGCGGTTAACCTAGGGCTCGTCTCTAGGTAGACGAGTACGATCTTATAAAAGTATGTATAATATGCACGTTTAGTTCACTAGAAAAACAACAAAAACACAAACACTTTGGAATCGTTTTAACCTACGCTGACAAATGTATCCCCATAGTTAATTAAAAAAACAAATAAAACAACCCAGAACTGACATTTAATTAGTTTAATCTCAGGTGTCTGTTTACACCTATGATATCACTTCACCGTGACACAACAGCCCACGCGGGTGATAATTGAGAAACGCTTCCAGGGGGAAACGGAATTAATAAAGGAATTACACACTTATTCCTAACTGCGTGCATTTTTAATTAACCCTTACTACTCATTCAGTAACGTGTGATAATTGAGAAGAAAACGATGCCAGGGGAACCTTAATTAAATAAAGGAATCAACTCTATTCCTAAACGGTAATTTAATAACCCTTAACTACTCATTCAGTAACTTGTATACAGAATTTATCTGTACCTATCACAATAAAGACAATAACCTACAGTTAACTTAGGTCCTCTAGGGATGACTGTGAAGCTTGATATATATTAGGACAGTGAGCATACAGTTTCCTGCGTCAGAGGACGGCAGCACCGTTAACTAAGATTGGTATAATACAGTATTAAAACTATTTAAAGCCACATCAATCACATCAAGGGTTATACACAGAGCAGAAAAATATATGCGGAGGTATTACGTAACTACTCGCCACATGGCCTCCGCACCTGGGCTGGGTGTGTATTAGAAAAGCTCGACGACTGTCGCGCAGAGGTATCACGTAACAAAGTGCCCACCTGAATTAAGTGCATATTGGAACTGCACACGACCCTCTAAAACAATTAATATCGCCACAGGCGAAAACAAATTAAGAGCATGTTCCGTCACATTTACTTTTAATCCAGATTAGGGCTTCATAGATGGCTATCAGTTCTGCTGTATAGACTGGTAGGTTATCTGACAGCCTGGCGTATTTAACTAATTTAGAGTGTTTAGATATTTTTTCTTCAACTACTGCGAAGCCAACCCTACCGTTATCTGGATATTGTGAGCCATCCGTGTAGATATGGATGTGCTCATGGTAATTTTCATTGGCTGCGGCTTCGAACAGGATTTTCTTAAATGGTGGAAATGGAGTTGAATCCGTAGCTTGTTTAATTAGAAATGGTGTGTGGCACTCGACTGGCTGATTGATATGGTATAGTGCCACTGGCGTGTTATCTATACCTACTTCTATTTCTATTTTACCAGCTTTAGTGGCGAAAGAATCATTAAGATTATGATTGGTTTTGAATACTAGTCCTGGTTTAGCTATGATAGGAGTGAGTTCCTGAACTGAGTGATCTAGTTTAAGAGAGTGGATTTTTAGATGATAATTAAGATGTAGAAGATTGCGACGATATTTCAGTGACATAATGTTAAACTCAACTTCTAAGCTCTGTCCGCTGGTATTTGATGGAACTTTAGCTATGATTCTAAGAGCTTGGTTTTGAATAACATCTAATTTATGTAACAATTTGGGGGCGGCGCCACTGTAGGCTTGGGCTCCATAATCGATTCTGGAGAGTATGCATGCTTTGTAAACCATAAGCATTGCCTCTGTTTGCGCTTTGTGAGTGTTAGTCCTCATGCAGATACAATTTACGAGGATAGGGTCGTCGACTAGTGGCAGTCCTCCTATACACGTAGCACCTCACAGTTACTGTAGTTCACTGGAGCCATTCAATGTCATGTGCAGAGATACGACTTTGAGTGAATGAATGAATGAATGAATGAATGAATGAATGAATGAATCAGTCAATCAGTCAATCAATCAATCAATCAATCAATCAAACAATCAATATTTAACGACAGATACGATTTTGAATGCGATAACTGTTTTCTCGTACAAATTTATTAACGGTTGTGAGATAGACAAAGTGACTTTATTGATCTAAGGGGTGTAGTCCAGTTATAAAGCCGTTAGCGCGCCCCGCCCTCTAGATCAATAAAACACGAGGGATCTTTTACATGCACGACGACTTGTATGTCAAAGGCCGTGGTATGTGCCATCCTGTCTGCGGGATAGTGCATATAAAAAGATACCTAGTTGCTAATAAAAAAAAGTAGCAGGTTTCCTCTCTAAGACTATATGTCAGAATTAGCTAATGTTTAATATTCAAAAGCCGAAAATTAATAAATCAATGTGCTCTAGTAGTGTCGTTAAACAAAATGTTGATAGATGTACGCCATGCACAAATTTATGACTGTCTCTTAACCGAAACAACAATACAACGCTAAAAGTACAAAGAATTAAATAGGTGTGGTCCTTTTACCTGGAATAATTTTATGTCTCGGATTATGACGGGCGTTACACTTGGGTGCACACAGTAAAAGACTGCTATTTGGTCCCGCCGACTTAAGATACTATACGTACAGAACGCATTCTCGTGGTGCAATACATGTAATGTGTATTATTTATTGCTAGTCGTTATCTTCATAAAGTATACAATGTAATAAAAGAAATCATTGGTAATTTATATCTCCGGTCTGAACTTCATATCCATACAAATAGAGAAGTTAGAAACGTCGGATCACAGGTGAGCCAAATAATGAGAATGTAATAAGCAGACGTGGGAACCTAGTAAAGCAGTTCGTATTGAATACCAGTCAGTGTGATTAACATAATCTAGTTTTGTAACACGGTTAAAGTGCCTAGAGTAAAGTGCACGTGGGACGGATATTCCTGTCTGTGGGATGGCGCATAGAAAAGATCCCTTGCTACTAATAGAACAATATAGCGGGTTTCCTCTCTAAGACTATGTTTCAAGATTACCAAATGTTTGACATCCAATAGCCGATTATTAATACATCAATGTGTTCTAATGGTGTCGTTAAACAAAACACACTTTAAAAAAAAAAAATCCAAGTCATATCACTTTACAAATATACTAATTACTAAAACAAAATATTTAAAAATCCCAGAATAATAAACAAACAACAACAACAACAACACAAACACAAACACAAACACAAACACAAACAAAACAAAACAACACCAAACAAAAGGGTATTCGAGCGTGATCACTATTTGTAAATATTTTTCGACCGCAGTGAATTGTTAAACAAATAACGAATAGAACCATGATTCTAATAAATGTCGTGGATTATAATCATTTACGTCTACGGTGTAATCAGTTTCACAACTATTTGGATGTAAATACAGATTTCACTCAGACTATAATGCGAGTATAAACACAAAATAATCGCCTGTCCAACAAGAAGGAAG
>NC_054707.1:71707820-71740320 GCF_016097555.1 Gigantopelta aegis | reverse complement strand
ATTTTTAATCCAGATACCGACTCCAAACCCTGAGTGAGTGCTCCGCAAGGCTCAATGGGTAGGTGTAAACCACTTGCACCGACCAGTGATCCATAACTGGTTCAACAAAGGCCATGGTTTGTGCTATCCTGCCTGTGGGAAGCGCAAATAAAAGATCCCTTGCTGCTAATCGGAAGAGTAGCCTATGCAGTGGCGACAGCGGGTTTCCTCTCAAAATATGTGTGGTCCTTAACCATATGTCTGACGCCATATAACCGTAAATAAAATGTGTTGAGTGCGTCGTTAAATAAAACATTTCTTTCTTTCTATATTAAACATAGGCTGATAATTTGTTTGTCTAGCTATAGGTTTTGGGAGTCAGAGAATTCATTTAAACCATTTACAAGGTTGATTAGGGTTTATGTCATAGGAAATCCAAGATGACCACCAATATGGCTGTCAATTTATGTTTTGGATATAACTTTCTTCACATTAATTCTACGACAACTGTTAATTTTGGTGTCTAGTCATAGTTCTGTGGGGTCAGTTAATTTTTAAAAAACTATTTACAAGGTATTTTAGGGATTACACAATACGAAATCCAAGATGGCCACCAATATCTATGCGAAATTAAGTTTTGGTTATAACTTGCTTCACATTGTACATAGGGTGCTAATTCTGATGTCTAATCATAGGTGTTAAATTGAGCTCATTCCATATGTTTGAGCAGTACTCTCTTTTCAAAGACAGAGTAAGACAGGGTATATTTGCAAAACCAAACCCCACACAATTCTGGCTCCAGTACATGGACAGGATCTGCCTAGTGTTGAGGTTCCTTAAGAAACAAAAGAAAACAACGTGGACCTGCTTGTCTGCAGGAAATGTGTCCATTGTTGTTTGCAGTGAATCACCATAAATATGCCAATATACTTGAATATATACTTCATGATGCTCTTGAACATAAACCACACACAACTAGCTGCTGATAAATTACTTCTCGATGGAGTGTTTCGATGTCTGATGTTGCTGCATCACGAACACCAGTAGACCAGACCATCGAGCAGACTATAAACCGACATGCGAAGTCACATGGTGGTATCACTGGATTCAACAGGAACAGATGGTTTGTTGACGAGGCACTTCAGAGGCACTTACCTTGGTGCAGCAATGGACATGCCCAGGATGACTGATGATGAGGAAATAATTTACAAAGATATAAGACCCTCTCAAATCAGGAACGATGAAGAAGAATTACAGAAGGTGCCTGCATCTTTCGAGAATTTTGTCAACCCATTTGAGAAATGGTGGAGATGCTCTGTTTTGTCTTTCTTCTGGCATGCTAGCACCTCCCGAAGTTGAAAAAAGATTTTCTAACGGCAGAAGAACGTGGTGCTCAAGCTTTCCCTGACTTTGTCCAACAGAGGTTGGTTCAGAAATCATCAAGTTGTATGCTGCAATGAAAACATACCACTGCAGACATTCTTTTTCAAAAGTACACAAAGGTGCGTGTATCTGCAAATAACACACACACACACACACACACACACACACACACACACACACACACACACACACACATATATATATATATATATATATATATATATATATATATATATCTTTGGTCAGCTGCTCATGTTGTCAGTACAGATAACATCAGCCTTGAAAAGGTATTGACATATCCACTGCAGATGGCATCCCCGCAAAGTCTGAAAAAGCAAAGTTTATGAATGCTCTTGAGCAGCCTATTGATTGTGAAGATACAAAGCATGAGTTGTGTTCTTCTGTTCGTGATGGAAATGCACTCCTCCAGTCTAATTGGAATTCCTGGGACTTTCGGTGACCTAGCATAGAATGTTTTCTCTCTTTTACCGAAATCAGCAAGGGTGGAGTTTGTCACTGATACCTACCTCCATGGTTCCATCAAAACATATAGCCGGTGCATTTTTCGTGCTGGAGTGTCGTTAAACATTCATTTATTCATTCATTCATTCATTCCATCAAAACATCTGAACGAGCTTGAAGGGGAAACTCAGAAACATTATTGGTGAAAGACCCATCGGCAAGGACTAGAAAGGTTTTCTTGCCAATGGCCAGAACAAGACAGACGTAATGAAACTAACCCTAACAGACCCTAACAGAGTGGCATAAAACCCTCATATGCACCAAAGCTGAAAGAACGTCACGTGTATATCACAAATGAAACTGACTGCACCTGCCTGTTCAGTCCAGATAGGTTGACGATTGTCAGTGAGACAGTGCTAGATCTTAGTTCATCTCAAGAGGAAGCAGGCACGCTCAATAATTCTTCACTGTTACCACAAAGCACGGACAAACCCAGTCTTGCAAGGCATTATTTGATCCCCAGACACTGACGTCTTTCTCCTCGTGTTGTACCATGTACGCAGCATTGGGCAGACGATATTTGTCAACACCTGACCTTCCAAGTCCTGTTGAAAAGTATGGAAAGCAGCTCAGTCAGGACTGGAAATAAATGGACGAAGGGAAATATTCTTTCAACACAACTGGTTGATATATTGTGTGATTCTGGTCTCGAGGACGAAGAGACAAAACCCATGGCAAAACTCATAACTAGTCACCATGGATTTAATGTGAAGCAAGTTATATCCAAAATATAAATTAACAGCCATGTTGGATTTCCTATGATGTAATCCCTAACCAACCTTGTACATGTTTTAAATGAATTCATTGATCCCTAAAACCTGTGACTTGACACCAAAATTAGCAGGTGCAACAGATCAATGAAGCAAGTGGTATCGAACACATAAAGTGACAGCCGTATTGGTGGCCATCTTGAATGTCCAATGATGTAATCCCTAACCAGCCTTCAAAATGGTTTAAATAGGTTCTTTGACCCAAAATACCTATGACAAGACATTCAATTTGTCATTCTAGGTCTAATATGAATGGTGGCCATTTTGGATGTCATCTTGAATTCATTAAAATACCCAAAGATGGCCTTGGTTTATCAAGCACATTCCGAAACAGGACATCTGTTCCTACACAAAACAATAAAAAACCCACCTTTAATACAAACTTTCCAGGTTCTGCCATAGTCTGCCAGACTATTAAATATCACTATGCTTTAAGTCACTTGTTTCCCAAGGGGTATGGTACATTACAGTGTGCGTCTTCTGAAATAACCCGTTGCCAGAGAGAAATAACCTGAAAATCAATGTCAAATTCAACAAGCTTTCAATTCAAATAGTGGCAAATCTCCCTTGGTGAGTAATACCCGTAACTGAATAAAACACGATTACCCAAATATCTCTCCTAACTGTATATCTATTAGATCTCTCTGAATCGGGCAGTCCAATACTCGAGTGGCTCGGCTCTAGGTAATATCAGAGATAAGATCTTATATAAAGTATATAATATAGCACGTTTAGTTCACTAGAAAACACAACAAAACACAATACACTTTGGAATCTGTATTAACACTACGCTGACAAATGTACTTGCCGCAGTAGTTAATTAACAACAACAAATAATAACAACCCAGAACTAATCACTTAATTAGTTAATCACTAGGTGTCTAGTTTACACAATATTCTAAACACTTCACCGTGATACAACACGCACACGTGTGACAACTGAGAAACGCTGCCAGGGGAACTTAATTAATAAAGGAATTACAACTCTATTCCTAACTGGTTAATTTTTAATTAACCCTTAACTACTCATTCAGTAACCTTGTAATACAGAATTAATACTGGTACATATCACTATAAATACAATAACCTACAGTTTACCTAGGTCCTCTAGGATGACTGGCTAAGCTTTATATTACCAAATACTCGTATAAAATATTAGACAGTGAAGCCTACAATTTACTTCGTCAGATTACCGGAAACACTGTCTAAATAACATTGGTATAATACAGTATTAAAATATTTAAAGTCACATCAATCACATCAAGGTTATACAACAGAGCAGAAAAATATATTTACCACGTCCGGACTGAACTTATATAGATCGTTCAGTGGACGACGTTCGTTCCCCTGCAGCCTTCCAAAGTTTCTCCTCGATATATCTAAAATCCTATCTATTTATTCAAAAATCTCAGAGACAGCGAATATCGCCTGGGGGCACAACGCGGTCCCTCATTTATCATGTGAATTTCCACAACTCCCAGCGTCGGTGTATTTTCTTAGAAGACTAGACTGGTCGTCGCCTAGTTCGCTTGAGATTCCATGGTCGCGCGGAGGTATTACGTAACCACTCTCCACATGGCCTCCACACCTGGTCTAAGTGCATACTGGGAACCGCTCGACCACCGTCGCGCGGGGGTATTACGTAACCAAGCTGCACACGGCCCTCTAAAACAATTAACATGGCCACAGGTGAAAAAGATAAGAGCATGTTCCGTCAAAATGAGGGTACAGGAACTATTGGCACCTGAAGGTCTATTACGTTTCAAAGCAAAAATTAATAAATATTAATTACCGCAATTGTTGCAACTTTGACAGAGCACCTTTAAGATTTCCTACGCTGACATCCGACCTATTAAAGTTATATTATATACCACGCTATCCTTACACTGAACAATAAAATATATGGAAAGTTTGTTGGATTACCTCTTATGTCGTTCACAGCAAAGGTCTTTGCAGCAATTTCTGGTGGGGGCCTGTTTACATGTACATTTATATTTAGTACAAATCAAAGTGGTTTAGTGGAGGTAAATGTTTTTGAAAATAAATAATTCTGTACCTCTGACAGTGTACCTATAAGGTAGCAATAACAATTTTAGCGCCCTTGTCACGTAGAATAAGTGGAATACATGTTAATCTATGACAAACACATAATGTAAATATGTTTTCAGTTAAAGCTGCTTACTGTTGAGAATATTTTTTTTTTTTCACAAGTTACAAATATTTTATGATTTTATTTTGAATTTAGCTTAGACCCTACACTACCATAACAAGGGCCAAAATAGACAGCCAATGAAACTAACGAAAACATATGTGGTTTGTCAAAATGTAGCGGAAACACCTGTACGACTTTGCGGCTTGTTTTCTTGGGGAAAATCTTGACATTCATGGCAGATTATGGAAAACAGATGACGCGAGGATACGAATAATTTAATACTAGTATACAGTCATTAAAACGTCTCTGTTAGTCGACAACATCTTAACAATGGCAACAAACTCAGGACAGACCCGTTATACAAAAACAGGCTTTGTAAATTTGGAACTTTGGGTTGTCAGTATTAGTTACGCTTTTCATTTTTTAGATTGTAAATACGGAGATAGACATTCAAAATGCGATGTGGATAAATGTGGCTCCAACACAACCAGTTACGACGTCGAGTGTTGTGCTACATGCAATAATATTACATCTACCTTATCAACAACTTCAGCTGACACAGCAGTGAGCGAATCACCTACAGCTTCCGTGACTGCAACGGACACAGCAGTGAGCGAATCACCTACAGCTTCCGTCACTGCAACGGAAACAGCTGTGAGCGAATCACCTACAACTTCCGTAACTGCAACGGACACAGCAGTGAGCGAATCACCTACAGCTTCCGTAACTGCAACGGACAGAGCAGTGAGCGAATCACCTACAGCTTACGTCACAGCAACGGACACAGCTACGGACACACCTGTGAGCGAATCACCTACAGCTTCAGTGACTGCAACGGACACAGCAGTGAGCGAATCACCTACAGCTTCCGTGACTGCAACGGACACAGCAGTGAGCGAATCACCTACAGCTTCCATGACTGCAACGGACACAGCTATGAGCGAATCACCTACAGCAGTGAGCGAATCACCTACAGCTTCCGTAACTGCAACGGACACAGCTGTGGGCGAGTCACCTTCAGCTTCCGTAACTGCAACGGACACAGCAGTGAGCGAATCACCTACAGCTTCCGTAACTGCAACGGACACAGCAGTGAGCGAATCACCTACATTTTCCGTAACTGCAACGGACACAGCAGTGAGCGAATCATCTACAGCTTCCGTAACTGCAAAGGACACAGCAGTGAGCGAATCACCTACAGCTTCCGTGACTGCAACGGACACAGCTATGAGCGAATCACCTACAGCAGTGAGCGAATCACCTACAGCTTCCGTAAATGCAACGGACACAGCTGTGGGCGAGTCACCTTCAGCTTCCGTAACTGCAACGGACACAGCAGTGAGCGAATCACCTACAGCTTCCGTGACTGCAACGGACACAGCTATGAGCGAATCACCTACAGCAGTGAGCAAATCACCTACAGCTTCCGTAACTGCAACGGACACAGCTGTGGGCGAGTCACCTTCAGCTTCCGTAACTGCAACGGACACAGCAGTGAGCGAATCACCTACAGCTTCCGTAACTACAACGGACACAGCAGTGAGCGAATCACCTACATTTTCCGTAATTGCAACGGACACAGCAGTGAGCGAATCACCTACAGCTTCCGTAACTGCAACGGACACAGCAGTGAGCGAATTACCTGCAGCTTCCGTAACTGCAACGGACACAGCAGTGAGCGAATCACCCACAGCTTCCGTAACTGCAACGGATACAACAGTGAACCCATCACCTACAGCTTCCGTAACTGCAACGGACACAGCAGTGAGCGAATCACCTACAGCTTCCGTAACTGCAACGGACACAGAAGTGAGCGAATCACCTACAGCTTCCGTAACTGCAACGGACACAGCAGTGAGCGAATCACCTACAGATTCCGTAACTGCAACGGACACAGCTGTGAGCGAATCACCAACAGTAGTGAGCGAATCAGCTACAGCTTCCGGAACTGAAACGGACACAGCAATGAGCGAATCACCTACAGCTTCCGTAACTGCAACGAACACAGCAGTGAGCGAATCACCCACAGCTTCCGTAACTGCAACGGACACAGCAGTGAGCGAATCACCGACAGCTTCCGTGACTGCAACGGACACAGCTGTGAGCGAATCACCTACAGCTTCCGTGACTGCAAGGGACACAGCAGTGAGCGAATCACCCACATCTTCCGTGACTGCAACGGACACAGCAGTGAGCGAATCACCCACAGCTTCCGTGACTGCAACGGACACAGCAGTGAGCGAATCACCCACAGCTTCCGTAACTGCAACGGACACAGCAGTGAGCGAATCGCCGACAGCTTCCGTAAATGCAACGGACACAGCAGTGAGCCCATCACCTACAGCTTCCGTAACTGCAACGGACACGGCAGTGATCGAATCACCCACAGCTTCCGTAACTGCAACAGACACAGCAGTGAGCGAATCAGCTACTGCTTCCATAACAGACACAGCAGTGAGCGAATCACCTACAGCTTCCATAACAGACACAGCAGTGAGCGAATCACCCACAGCTTCCGTAACTGCAACAGACACAGCAGTGAGCGAATCACCCACAGCTTCCGTAACTGCAACAGACACAGCAGTGAGCGAATCACCCACAGCTTCCATAACAGACACAGCAGTGAACGAATCACCCACAGCTTCCGTAACTGCAACAGACACAGCAGTGAGCGAATCACCTACAGCTTCCATAACAGACACAGCAGTGAGCGAATTACCCACAGCTTCCGTAACTGCAACAGACACAGCAGTGAGCGAATCACCCACAGCTTCCATAACAGACACAGCAGTGAGCGAATCACCCACAGCTTCCATAACAGACACAGCAGTGAGCGAATCACCCACAGCTTCCGTAACTGCAACAGACACAGCAGTGAGCGAATCACCTACAGCTTCCATAACAGACACAGCAGTGAGCGAATCACTCACAGCTTCCGTAACTGCAACAGACACAGCAGTGAGCGAATCACCCACAGCTTCCATAACAGACACAGCAGTGAGCGAATCACCCACAGCTTCCGTAACTGCAACAGACACAGCAGTGAGCGAATCACCCACAGCTTCCGTAACAGACACAGCAGTGAGCGAATCACCCACAGCTTCCGTAACAGACACAGCAGTGAGCGAATCACCCACAGCTTCCGTAACAGACACAGCAGTGAGCGAATCACCCACAGCTTCCGTAACTGCAACAGACACAGCAGTGAGCGAATCACCCACAGCTTCCGTAACAGACACAGCAGTGAGCGAATCACCCACAGCTTCCGTAACAGACACAGCAGTGAGCGAATCACCCACAGCTTCCGTAACAGACACAGCAGTGAGCGAATCACCTACAGCTTCCATAACAGACACAGCAGTGAGCGAATTACCCACAGCTTCCGTAACTGCAACAGACACAGCAGTGAGCGAATCACCCACAGCTTCCATAACAGACACAGCAGTGAGCGAATCACCCACAGCTTCCATAACAGACACAGCAGTGAGCGAATCACCCACAGCTTCCGTAACTGCAACAGACACAGCAGTGAGCGAATCACCTACAGCTTCCATAACAGACACAGCAGTGAGCGAATCACCCACAGCTTCCGTAACTGCAACAGACACAGCAGTGAGCGAATCACCCACAGCTTCCATAACAGACACAGCAGTGAGCGAATCACCTACAGCTTCCATAACAGACACAGCAGTGAGCGAATCACCCACAGCTTCCGTAACTGCAACAGACACAGCAGTGAGCGAATCACCCACAGCTTCCATAACAGACACAGCAGTGAGCGAATCACCCACAGCTTCCGTAACTGCAACAGACACAGCAGTGAGCGAATCACCCACAGCTTCCGTAACAGACACAGCAGTGAGCGAATCACCGACAGCTTCCGTAACAGACACAGCAGTGAGCGAATCACCCACAGCTTCCGTAACAGACACAGCAGTGAGCGAATCACCCACAGCTTCCGTAACAGACACAGCAGTGAGCGAATCACCCACAGCTTCCGTAACTGCAACAGACACAGCAGTGAGCGAATCACCCACAGCTTCCGTAACTGCAACAGACACAGCAGTGAGCGAATCACCCACAGCTTCCGTAACAGACACAGCAGTGAGCGAATCACCCACAGCTTCCGTAACAGACACAGCAGTGAGCGAATCACCCTCAGCTTCCGTAACAGACACAGCAGTGAGCGAATCACCCACAGCTTCCATAACAGACACAGCAGTGAGCGAATCACCCACAGCTTCCGTAACTGCAACAGACACAGCAGTGAGCGAATCACCCACAGCTTCCATAACAGACACAGCAGTGAGCGAATCACCCACAGCTTCCGTAACTGCAACAGACACAGCAGTGAGCGAATCACCCACAGCTTCCATAACAGACACAGTAGTGAGTGAATCACCCACAGCTTCCATAACAGACACAGCAGTGAGCGAATCACCCACAGCTTCCGTAACTGCAACAGACACAGCAGTGAGCGAATCACCTACAGCTTCCATAACAGACACAGCAGTGAGCGAATCACCCACAGCTTCCGTAACTGCAACAGACACAGCAGTGAGCGAATCACCCACAGCTTCCATAACAGTCACAGCAGTGAGCGAATCACCCACAGCTTCCATAACAGACACAGCAGTGAGCGAATCACCCACAGCTTCCGTAACTGCAACAGACACAGCAGTGAGCGAATCACCTACAGCTTCCATAACAGACACAGCAGTGAGCGAATCAGCTACAGCTTCCGTAACTGCAACAGACACAGCAGTGAGCCCATCACCTACAGCTTCCGTAACTGCAACAGATACAGCAATAAACTCTACAACTCTAAGTAATGTCACGCTGAATACTTCAACACCATATCCAGGTAATGAATTCAGTTTTATTGTTCAAGAATCATGTGCGCTGTCCTAGGTACACACATCGGCAATATTCACAAAAAGTACGCAAGCATTTGGAAGCACGCTAACACCACGCAACTGTTCCCTGCCCTTTCACGAAAACCTCGCATTTTAGCGCGTACGCAAAAGTAACGCTATTTCGTGGGGTTTTGTTTTTTTGTTTTTGTTGTTGCGTGAACTGCAATAGGTCCCGCATAGATCACCCAATCAAGAAAAGAAAAGACAATGGCTGTGTTAGATGAAAATATTCAACAACACTTAAGACAAAATAGTGTTTTTCAGAATACACTGATACCAAAGAGTTAAATATACGTAACCAGGGCGGATCTAGGACTTTAGGGGAGTGGGAGGGTTAAACTTCTGAACAAGAACTTCTTCAACACATGAGATTCAACACTGTGTGTGCATTGTGAGATACAGCGGTTGGTTGACGGGGTAGGGGCATGGGTGTACGACCCGGGGGGGGGGGGGGGCAGGTTGGGGGCAAAACAGTGGGGAAAATTCGGGCAGTTTTTATCTGGGTAAAATTTCGGGCAAATCAACCCCTCCAGCCCCCCTAAATCAAAGAGTCCCCATACGCCCATGGGTAGGGGATAGTAGAATGGACACATTAATGAATATATATATCTACAGTTACACATAAAATATCTTTTGTAGAGAACGAAAGGCCCATATTCCAAATGAAGAATTTTGGAGATTTCCAGGGAGGTTCGAAACCTGGGATAACCAATAAATAATGTTTGACATCTGTGGTTTGACCACACTGGGGGCAACTGGGTGTTAGTAGATCATATTCTTTCTATAATATATTTATTATTGATGTCTAACTGCTGTATGGTTTCTAACGCTGTATAACTTTGTCTTTTAAAGACGTTTTGATCACCAACATTAATTTACTATTTAAACTTTTATTTTGATGTTTTCAATTCATTTAAACAAATTAAAAAGTTTATTGTTTACTTTTTAAAAGTTCTACCAATCATATTTTATGCCATCCCCCAAATGCATATCTGAATAGGCTACGTCAGAAATCAAAGGAGGAAGATCCTTCCCATACAAATCATGATGGCGGTCAAATGGTGTCAGCTACGAATCAATAGGAAGCTACCTAAAACGTGTCTTTCAGAGGCAACAATCTAACGACCGAGAGAAGGCATGTCCTCTGCTCAGAGTTATAATATACTTTCATTTATACATTTACTGAGAAATGGACATGTTACAACAATGTATAATCTTATTACGAGTGTTTTTAAACAATTTACAATTAATTTTCTCTGTGTATCATAGCTACATCATATGCATCATAGTATTGACAATTTAACGTTTTAAGCACAATAATACGACTGACAAATAATGGATTAAATCTGAACGACACTATTTAATCGACAGGTGTAAATAATGTGAATTTTTATTATTATCCTACGAATGCATATTTATTGTTTTATTTTTCATTTAAACAAATTATATCATTTACCTAAAAAATAATTTAAAGTGAAGTTACAGTGACACACATAAACGATTTTTGGGGAACCCGACCTTATCTACATAAATGGCCGACCCTATTTTGGGGGTGTATTTTTTCTCCATTAATAGGTAGGTGAAAAGAGTATAAACATAATATTTTATCAGGACCTGTAGGGGTGAATTTAGGTTTTTTTAAATAATAACAATAAATGAATGAAAAAAATAAAATAAAAATAAAATAAATGAAAATCGACATACACTACTTACTTTCTTCTCCCCACATTCCAGGAAACTTAATTTTGTAAGGCCTAAAATATTGCACTTTTCCACCGACTAATACACCATTATTGTGTTTGAATCCTTTATAAGTAGTAACCAAAAACATTCAAATTTTAAAATGATTTATAGAAACACTGATCCAATGTAATATCCGTAACAACAACATGTTGGCAAATGAAAAATATTCGAAACATTATTAATAAAAATATTTGCTGAACGTAATTTTAAATTTAATATCATAGCATTCTGCATCAGCAAGTGCAACATGCAAAGTTTATTTTGGTAACCAAATACATATTATGACACCCCCCCCCCCCCCCCCGAAAAATTAAATAAAATTAAATAAAAAATAAATAAAAAAATAATAATAATAATAATAATACATAAAAAAATAAAAAAAAAATAAAAACAACAAAGTACCCCACACACAAACCCACACTAATTTCCCTTATGGCCTATTAAACAATAATATTATTCCACACATAATAAAATAAACAATGTAACAACAAAACTAAACGTAACTAATTCTTCATTAAATGCATCTAAACTAAAAGGTAGTAATAACTATGAACATTACAGGATTAATACAAAAATAGTTTTCACATACTAAAATGCTGTGACTATTTAACACACACACACACACACACACACACATACACACACACACACATAATTATACTGCAATCACTACAACCTCAACCATTACAAACGCAAGTCCAACCACTTCGACCTCAGTTCACATAACTCCAACTGCGTCTACAGCAATTCTTTCCACAACCACGGCAGATACTACTAAGACAACAGCCTGTGTAGATGTTGGCAGTTTCGGCGGACTGAGCTGTTCCCAGTATGTTCTAATCGAGGGCAAGGCGGTGTGTTACAACAGCACGGTGAAGAACGCTTGCTGCGCCCAGTGTGTCAGTCAGCAAACATCGACTCCAGGTAGTTATGTTATTTTCGTGCTTATAATGTAATTAAGGTTCAAACACCCTGTCCTGGGCACACGTCTGTGCTATGTGGGCTGTCTGTCCAGGTCACAATCTCTAGTGGGAATGTCACAGTCTCTAGTTTTATTTTATCTTTGTTTATATAGAATACAGAAAACAAATCCAAACAACATTTTTGTCAAGGTGTGTGTGTGTGGGTGGGGGGGGGGGGGTGTCTCCTGAGCGAATCCATATAAAATATGTATGTATGTATGCGCAGGAGCGGACAGGCATAAATGAATGAAATCTACTCTACACATTTACACAGAAAGTGGTTGTTACGGATTATGCATCGCGGATTACGTATACATAATATATGCACACGTATTATAAACAAACGGAATTTGTGGCTCCAGACCGATGTTTTTTAAACACTACGCCACCGAGGCAACTCCATGTAAATAATAGCTACAATAGTCGGGTTGTCATGTGGCCTCGTCGCAAGTTCAATTTGTCCGTAATCCGTATGCACATACGTATAAATAATCAGCAGTGTGTAATCCGCATCAGTCACTTTCTATGCAAATAGGTGGAGTAGATTCCACGTATTGGTCTCCGTACGCGTGTGTGTCTAAGCATGATTCATTACGTACACGTATTCGAATACGGATGTTGGACAAATGAAATTTGCGCCTTAACCTAAAAGCTAATATTTGCTCTATTTTGGACTAATTTTTGTATATTTTGGGGGATTTTTATGAGGTTGTTTGTTTTTGTGTGTTTTGTGCTTAACTGCTGTTGTTGGATTGGGTTTGTGGTTTTTTGTGTGTATGTGTGTGTGCCATTGTAAACCAGTGCATTCTTATTTTTGTGACGAAGAACGGACATACCTTTATGGTGTTTTATAAGATTGTTAATTATTGTGCCTCTGCCAGTGTATGTATGTGTGTGTGTGTGTGTGTGTGTGTGTGTGTGTGTGTGTGTGTGTGTGTGCGTGTGTGATATATATAAAGTGAAACTAAAAAAATATATATCTAATGTGTATTTATGAATGTATTACTATAACTTGCTAAGGCTAGATTCATACTTCTCTGCCGACTCTGGTCGGCGGGTACTCGGCACACTCCGTCGTGATTATGTTCATACTCAGTC
This sequence comes from Gigantopelta aegis, assembly GCF_016097555.1. NCBI lineage: Eukaryota > Metazoa > Mollusca > Gastropoda > Neomphalida > Peltospiridae > Gigantopelta > Gigantopelta aegis. Next base: position 71,726,795 of record NC_054707.1, on the reverse strand, counting down.
CGCTTTCCTCAAGCTCGCCGTTCAACAGTCGAGTGCATTTCGGAATTTTCACGTGCGTTTTTTTAACGGCTGGCAATTCATTCATTGCATGTTGTTGTGACCCGCGCTACAGATGAATTCATCATCAGATGAAGCTGTGCTATTTTATGCGCTGCATAGGCGTCGTAGGGCTAAAAAAAAAAAAAAAATTGAATAGACGATGGTCAGTGAGACCAATACATATGTGTAGAAATGTAAGTGGTGAATTTCACTCGCTTATTCACGATATGAGATACGTGAATGACTCTGATGTACATCGTAGATATTTCAGGATGAGTGCTGCCATATTCGACGATTTGCTTCGTCATGTATCACCATTAATTTCTCACAATGAAACACACCAAAACCAGTATCCGCTGCAGAACGACTTTCGGTAACTTTGCGTATTTTGGCAGCATGTATATAACTACATGGTACTGATAATGGTCTACCAAATTGCTATGGATGTGTGAAAAACATATTATCCATAGTGTTTAATTGAATTATTATTTTTAACTTACATGTAATATCTGTAAGACCTGTGAATGCTTACCGAGATATTAATATACTTTTACATACCTAAATAACTTAACATGTATGCTTAATGACATAGATGTGCAAAGTTTGTCATTTCAAAGGATTTTAGGTAAGCAGAATTACATAATATTATACAAAACTGATTACTTATGCAGGGATATAAGGTATGATTGGGGCGTCAGTGGTAGAATTGTGACTAACTACAATGTAGTTTCATACGAAAGGGGTTTAAGCTATGATTCATGACTGAACTATAAAAAATATTTTAGATTGGATATACCTGGATAGGTTCCCATCTGTTTCTTTATGTTTTACATGGTCGGATAGGAAACTCAGTAGGTCGCAGTATTTCCATTTGTGTTTTTTAATGGCAGGCTCTCCACTTCTTCCCACGTTGGACCGTTTACATTTGGTGTATTGATCCCGCAAATACTTCCATCTATCTTTCATTTCCCTTCACGATCTATTTCCAAAAATACTGCCTTCTGCAATCTACGATTGTTCTGTCCGTCCATAATCCCTGTATCCATATGTGAAATACTTATACGTTTGCCATCTTGTCAAAATATATGTATAATTGTATTATGTACCTCATATGCCGTGGTTTACGGCCTGAGAGTAAATAAAATTCAGTTCAGTTCAGTTCAGGTAAACTGGTTTCATACAGGTTTGGATACTTAAGAACTTCGTTAAAGAGAAGTTAGTCTTCTATTGAAGAAAAGGGAGTTGTTTTGGGGTTTTTTTAAACCATCTTTATTTTTACTTTAACAAAGCAAAAACGCAATGCGCAAAAAGATAAATAAAATTCATCTCAAGCGGATTGGAAACGGTTCAAGCGTGCGAACGCTGAAAACATGTCAGTTTCACTCGCTTTATTACGTCATCTTGCGTACGCCTTACGCGCGAGTTTGTTCGACAGGTTTTTTTTAGTCGGCAACCTTGCGGCGACCTAAATTTCCGTTCCGCATGGAGGTCGGCGAGTGAAGTATGAATCAACCTTAAGCTGACTGGAAGTGTACGAGGCCGACCTCAACCAGGCCAACTTCCGGTTACAACTCAAAGACAAGACATACAGAAACCATGAATTGTAAGGTCTGCGACATCTCATTCCAATTGCTATGAGTGATCGAATTACTGTAATTGGATTTATTTGCCTCCCATGACGTCCTATCGTGTTTCTGGCTGTTGTTGCAGCAGACAAGAAACGGTTACGTTGATGGTTTCGCCTTATCTGTCTGTCTTGTCTCCGAGTTCTAACCGGAAGTTGGTCTGGTCGAGGGCGGTCACAAACACTTCCAGTCAGGTTATATCGTTCATTCAATCTTGAGATTGTTGAAGGATGCACTTGGAAATTCCTAGCTACCCGTTGTTGCGAAATTCCACCAATCAGAATTTCTAATTCTCGTTCCCTTTGATCATTGCCGAGTCGTGGAATTGTTTCACACTGACTTATCCTACAATAAATCTGTGCCTTTTTATGCGTTCAACGTATGCGGTTTGCACGTGCAAAGTATTGTGAACATACTGCACACATTTTCAGTTTTACACCAAATTTTAAGTTTTCACCGTTGTGTGTTAATTGCATGAAAAGACCTCATTGTAAATCAGAAACCCATGTTGACATGCGGAAATACACCTTAGCATGTTATAGTAATACATTCATATCATTACATTAGATATTTGTTTCAGTATCATGTGTGTGCGTCTCGTCTCGTCTCGTCTCGTCTCGTCTCGTCTCTCTCTCTCTCTCTCTCTCTCTCTCTCTCTCTCTCTCTCTCTCTCTCTCTCACTGCAACATATCAGTCTTTCTTCTCCGAGGTGTAGATCATGTCCATATCGTTTCGACCTCGGGTATATTTAACCAATAGCTATAGACAGATTGAGCTAATTACAAACAGAGAGAGAGAGAGAGAGAGAGAGAGAGAGAGAGAGAGAGAGAGAGAGAGAGAGAGAGAGAGAGAGAGAGAGAGAGTGTGTGTGTGTGTGTGTATGTGTGGTTTGGTATTTTTGTCCTCTTTTTCTCTAATTGTTGTTGTATGGCAACATGGTAGTTGAAATTGTTTACCAATGATTCACTAGTTCATGGTGTTTTACAGGTTGTGAATATGGCGACAGGGATCGGAAATTCTGCTCACGTATCGATCACAGGTGGGTTGGCTGTCTGGCGATGCAAAACATCTGCTGCGACGCGTGCAGAAAGCCTTCGGGGACTTCCGGTCTACCAGCCAATCATTTCACTGCATTTATAGTGTTACTAGCTTCAGTCTTTCGCATCTATAATTGAAAGTGACCAAGTCATTTAAAATTATATCTTAAAACAAAAGTCCGACCTATTCAATTAAGCTGATGTGGTGTTTGAGAGAGATAGAAGACAGTTATTTATTAATATTAAGACAAACGTTAAACATTATTTGTAATGGTTGGATTTTAAAAAATACAAGAAAAGCATTGGATGCTGATTTACTTTACTGTTAAAGAGCTTGGCTGTGGTGTGAAGGAGTCCATATATCTTCTTCATCCCAGTCGATTCATTAGGTTACATCCCGTTCCATCCACGATTGCTTCTTTATCAAAATATATAGGAGTAATTTACGTGACGACAGAGGGCTTCTTGTGTCACTCGGTAAATACATAGCCGATATTACCATGATATGTTAGACATCTAATGACCGTCGGTCTAAACAGAATGAAAGACATCCCCCTCCCCCATTGTCATATCTCTGCTTTCATTCAACTTATATATTTGTCAAGAAATGTTAATATAGACCTTTTAGTGTTTAATATTAATGTCTTATCGCAAGTCAACAGGCTAAAAGGTTTAAAAGGCATTGAAAGTACATGTAGATGATGAAGTTTTTGCAATTATGTGTGTGTTTAGGCCTAAAAAATATATTGCTGGTTTTGAATTTTTTTTTTGAAACAACACAAAAAAACAACAACATCGACGGCAGAAAAAAAACCCCAACAACAACAACATAAAATTATTTTTATTAAAATTGTTATTTAAAACAAAATCCAGGCCGGCAAGACCGTAAACTAAGAAATAGAATTAAGAATCGCCTAATGACTTAAAAAAACAAACAAAAAAACAAAACAGTTAAAAATATTTTTAAATCCTACCAACCTACTTCCAAGGATCAAACCGGAAACATGTTTTTAAGCCATAGCAGTTTATAAATGTTTAAGGCAAATTTCTTGAGGCTTCCCCAAGTTGTATCACAAACGCCCATACATTTCATCAACAGAAACGAGGACTAATATTTTTATGTGAAATAATTTCATTAATGTTTTGTACTACATGTGTAAATGTTGTATGTAAACTTGTGCAAATGTGCCATGTTATACGTAAAGGATTACCATGTGATATATGTACGAATTCACTAGTATCAAATATATGTTTAACGAGTGAAGGATTAAATAAAATAAAGCCACTGAGTTTGAAACTAGTATGTGTCTCTAACCCATGATTATATATTAAGAATTACTGTCTTAAGATATCGGCTTTATCATTTCCTTCAAAGATTAGAATAGTGAATGCCATTCGACCGTAACAGGATAAAGTCGATATCTTAAAGGAGACCGGACACCAAAAGACATGTACACGGTTTAACCAAACACATTAAAACTTGGAGGATAACTAGTTAAGAGAACAAAGAAAATTGTGCTAATTTTAGTTTTTTGTTAAATTATTATATCATGCTTTGGTAAGGAGAGGACGCTTTTTGCAAATTTGCGAAATCGGCCTAAGGAATATCTACTGACGTGTCATATTTACATCTATGCTGAACAAGATTTATGATGAAATATTATTACATTTTGTGTGCTTTTCTTCTAATTCGATCCATTTGCTTCAGTTTACATTAAAAATGTCATAAAAAATATGTTTAAAAAAATGCTTGTATGCTAGTCTATGACCGTGTGGCTTCCTCGTCTTCGTCGGCAGTTGATTCATCCGAATTTTTGTCTAAGACATTTCCAGGATTAGGGACAAAGTCTCTGATAAGTGATTCAATCTGATACGGCTTGATGTCATTAGCACAAGCTGGACACAATTCTTCGTCACTCGAATCGCTAAGTTCGTCCATGCTGCTTGGTAGTATCTTCAGTTTTCCTCTCATCGATGACGTCACGGGTCTAGCTCATCAATTGTCGACAGTTTCCGGCAATCATCGGAGATCGGCGAAAAAAAACGAAGACTGGCACGCTCAACTTGGTCAATAAGGAGAGCGCGGTAGTTGCGTGTTGTGGTTTATGACGGCAAACAAATTCATTACGCCGTATATATGGTTTGGTGTCCGGTCTCCTTTAAGACAGCTCGAGTGTCCCCTAGCGCTAGTCTGTTCATATCTTAGACCAGTTATATAAAGAGGCCAGCGCTAGACGACACTCGAACTGTCTACTTAAAACAGTTTTCATTTCATTTCAACTTGCTTTCGTGCTTATATCCAATTAAGGTTCAAGCACGCTGTCCTGGGCGCACACCTCAGCTATCTGGGCTGTATGTCCAGGAAAGTGGGTTAGTGGTTAGTGAGAGACAAGAGGGTGTAGTGGTCTTACACATACCCATTGAGTCGTTAAAACTCGCTCTGGGTGGGAGCCGGTACCGGGCTTCGAACACAGTACCTACTATTCTTATGTCCGATGGACAACAACGACACCACCGAGGCCGGTGCAGCTAGTTAAAAAGTAACCGGTTAAATTATGAAACATGTATTAAAGAATGGGCCCCAGGGCTCAGCCTCTTTAATGACTGATATAGATATAATTAATATATATATTGTTATTTTGAAAATATAATGTATACAAATACATGTAGCAATATATATTAAGACTGATTTAGTGCGTGGCTTGTTTGGAGATCGCAGGGTTTTAGGTTTTATATAATTCAAAACAACTTCTTTGTTTTCTTCTTATGCCATCTATCTCTGTCTTGTCTTCTTCTTCTTTTTCTTCTAAATCTTCTCCCTTCTGATTCTCGTCCCTCTTATTCTCTATTTTCTCTGTTCTCGTTTAAATCTCAGATCATAAAAATATATAGTTATATTATAGATCACTGTCCACGTCCAACCGTATGCATGTGTTGAACTTTAGTCTGAATCAGTTTCTATTAGTTTTGTTATTTTTAACATATTTTGTTGTTGCTTAGAACATGGACATATATGTATAGCAGTGATTCGGGGCTCCCAACCCCGACACTGCTATATGATCTGGGACAATAAATATTTATTAAAAAAAGGGGAAAAAACCCGGAAAAAAACCCCACACCAGTAACCGGCTATTGTATTCATTACCCACCAGGTGAACGCTGGGTGTATACATATCACCAGGTGCGTATTAGTTGCTATATTACCTCATGTTCGTAAGACACGTACTTTCCCCTCGTCTTAGCTGTGTGCATTCTCATGTCTCGTTAAGTAATGTTCGAAGTAATTGTCTGATTTTAAATTTTTTGATGGTGGATAATAAATAAAATATGTGTAATGATTTAAAAACAACAACAAAAGTTTAACAGCAATATTACAATAATACAGCTGTACAAGTACATAAGCCACTCCTATGGAGTTATGAGAGAATTCCGAAATATTAAAAAATTATCAAAACTATTTCAAAACGTATTGTATTTACAAAACATTTAATTAAAAACCATAAACTATGTATACGGTATGTATATATGTATTAAAAAAAATATCTTTACCGACGTAATACAATAATGCAACTTTTGGCTGTAATTTTAACAATATCCGTGTGGATTAAAAGTGACGATTTTTTCTTTATCTAAAAGATTATTAAAGTTTACTACAGTAACTACTGCCTTTTAAAAATATCTACTCTAATATCATAAAGAGGACAGGGAATAATAACATTCTTGAGATACATAATTAAGACAAAACAGATCATTTGTGAAGCTGCCCGTTTCTAACCTTAAACTCGCTACACAACAACAAAGCATTCATAGCGCACGTCGATACGGCATATGCGCAATCTGATTAAAATTAGCTCTACAGTAGATCTAACAGCATTGCGTAAACTCCCATGTCCAGGTGACATTTCATCTAAAAATAACAATTTAAATATCGACCAATTACACTTCGCCTTTTTTTTTGGCGTTATTCGGGAGCATACAAATTCTAAAAAGATCGGGCGAGACTATTTATGCAATAGGCGAACTTGTTAGTCTATTTTAGCATTAAAAAACAGGGGGGGGGGGGGGCGGGGGAGTGCAGTAATAAACACTGGATTGTATACTAGTATAAACAGATTTTATGTCTATACCATCACGGATTTTGTTTTCGTCTTGAAACGAATTTTATATAAAATTTTATATTGAAATTAGTTTCCGGCATACTTCGTAATTCACCCGAATCATTTCGTATACCCTTGCAAGTAAGGTTTTGATTGGTCGAACGAAAGGTCAACTGGACATGAGCTGTTAGATCCACAAGCAGTAGTAATTAACCAGTGGAGCTAATTTAATTAGATTGGCATATGCGTAGTAACAAAACATTCAGTGGTAAAACATGTTTAAAAGTTTTATAAGTACGGAGTTTATTTCCTTAATTTTTTCCCCTAGTATACGTGTCACGTTCCAAGACATCTACTTTTCATTTTGTTTATGTTATTGGAATTAGATTATTAAACATGTGTATTGTATTATTAAATTAATATACTCTAGTGGTGTTGTTAAAGGAAACACACGGACCAATAATTGTTACCCTCTTTGCATTAATTAATGTAAGAGGCGAGACGTAGCCCAGTGGTAAAGCGCTCGCTTGATGTGTGGTCGGTTTGGGATCGATCCCCGTCAGTGGGCTCATTAGGCTATTTCTCGCTCCAGCCAGTGCACCACCACTGGTACATCAAAGGCCGTCGTATGTTATATCCTGTCTATGGGATTGTGCATATAAAAGATCCCTTGATGCTAATCGAAAAGAGTAGCCTATGAAGTGGCGACAGCGGGTTTCCTCCCTCAATATTTGTGTGGTCCTTAACCATATTCTGACGCCATATAACCGTAAATAAAATGTGCTGAGTGCGTTGTTAAATAAAACATTTCTTTCTTTCTTTTCCGTTAAAGAAAACAAATCAAGTAACACAACGCACAAAACACTTTTTACAGAGTAAGAGAGTAACCCCTGTGACGTCATTTTACTAAAAATAATAAATAAATAAATAAATAAATAATAATAATAATAATAATAATAATAATAATAATAATAATAATAAGTTCGCCACCTAGTTTGAAATATTACACCCCTCTTTAATTCGACCCGTCTAAAAAGGGAAGCAACTCTCATCACACCTCAACATACACGCAACACACCACATGGTCTGGCATTCAGCTATAGATGCAGGAATGAACCCTGTTTCAAAACCATAATTATGGAAGTCCCCCCCCCCCCCCCCACCCCACCCCCCGACCCATTCGACACTGACCCAACATTCAAATCAGTTCTGATTCCAACAGAATAACCAGTGGCGTAGCGTGGGTTGCCAGCGCCCGGGGCAAGGGGAGTATTGCGCCCCCTAACGAGTGGACCATTAGCACTCCCCGAGTCCATTCCACCAGTCCAGAATTTTGCGCCCAGGGCTACGCTATCGGAATAATATAAAGAAAACAGGCTCTGTTTTCCGTTGATTGGTTGCAATACTAGTTTGATACCTAGACTCTTAGACTCGAGACTGTAATAGAGTCTGACGGTGCGGGACGTAACTCCGTGATAAAGTGTACGCCTGATGCGCGGTCGGTTTAGGATCGATCCCCGACGGTGGGCCCATTGAGCTATTTCTCGTTACAGTCAGTGCACCACGACTGGTATATCAAAGGCCGTGGTATGTGCTATCCTGTCTGTGGAATGGTGCATATAAAAGATCCCTTGCTACTAATCGAAACATGTAGCGGGTTTCCTCTCTATGATTGTGTCAAAATGACCATATGTATGACATCCAGTAGCCGAAGATTAATAAATCAATGTGCTCTAGTGGTGTCGGTAAAGAAAACAAACTTCTAATAGAGTCTGAGACACTAATGTCATAACAACGCCATACAAATTGTATGCCTGTGACGTCATTAGAGATTGAGTCTGGACTCTAAAAGTTTATAAGCACGGGCCCAGGAGTACAAAATGTGGACGTGTCACTAATCAGCGCTCAGTTACTGTTACGATATCGTAACAAAAACGGCCGACTTTGTTGATGAAAGCAAAATCAGCAGCAGGTATCAAAATCACACCGGCACCTTTTCCGTCATTGTTATCACTCTTGTGGGTTAAGTAAACAGTGGTGGATCTAGAAAATACATTTAGGGGGCCCCACAAACTTTTCCGAAGGAATTCTGCGCATTTTCAAAAGTAAAAAAAAAAAAAAAAAAAAAAAAAAAAAAAAAAATTCCCAGACGGTCAGTGCTTAGTTATTAGTGAGAGGGAAGTCTCGGTAGTGGTCTTGCTCTCATTGAGCTATTTCTCGTTCCAGCTAGTGTTCCACGACTGGTATATCAAAGGCCGTGGCATGTACTATCCTGTCTTTGCTGCATTTTAAAAAATGTGGCGGGTTTCCTCTGGTGACTACAGGTTAGAATTACCAATGTTTGACATCCAATAGCCGATGATTAATTAATCATTGTGATCTAGTGGTGTCGTTAAACCTAGGTTCTTCACATTTAAATAGATCATTTACCAGAGGATGGATCTGCACAATTCCATAAACTGTCTTTGTTTAGTTCCAGAATTGTGTCCCTGTAAATGAGTGTGGTGTAGTCATACTGTGTACCATATATTTTGACGGAGCATTACCGTGACAATAATTGACCCTGAGCCCCCCATGTTTTTGTTATGTATCGGTGGGATAGGCACTACTGAACACTTCTTTATCATATCGAAATCATTCTATCTTTAGTTTCAGAAGTGTGGGTCTAATCTCAACAATAACATCTTCGAATTTCGACCTTTAACGGGGCGTCACGTTAAGATAATCTTGAGTCTTCAGCCACCCTAGGTTCTTAAAATTTCCCAATGTACTAGACGATGGATCTGTAGAATTTCATATACTTTCAGTTCCAGACATGTGTCCTGTAAACGAGTGTAGTAAAGTTATACTGTACACCAAAATTTTTTATCGAGTGAATAATACAGTGGTCTCCGTTGAAGATGCTATATCGTAGAGCTTGTGATATCGAAACGTACCCAACTCACTTTAAAACACAATGGCGTATGAACGTGGTTAGCCAACCCCTTCACCCCCACCCACACCCCTATCCCCCAACGTAAACCTTTTTACGTAACGCCTTCCTTACCTCACTGGCAGTACATACTGTATTCATGGCATCTAATGTCAGTAATTTGTTGCTAGCCATGTTGGGTTCAAGCCACTTCACAGGAAAGGAAAATAATATCTTCTGAACGTATCTGCCTGTCTGTATGACAATTATGACACATTCTGGATGGGGGCAGGGGGCGGATATGGGGGGGGGGGGGGTCCCAGTTGCACGGAACACCCTCCCCTCGGCTAAAAACCCCAACCCCACCACGAAGATCTAAATTGAGGTCCACGTAAAATTCATAATTTCAAATTATAAACATTTACATATTGTTTCGCCCCCCCCCCCCCCTTACCTAAAGCATAATCTGCCCCTGGGGTGTGCTCGCAAAGTGGTCAACTTGTAAGTGCAAATTGTTCGCGTTCGGGTACATTTGTAAGGAAACTGATTCCGGTTCCGTCAAAATAGTCGGCAACAATGAATTTGTTGTTTGACTAATAATAAAACAAATGGATTTTTAAAACATAATAATAAAAACCTTTAAAAATAATTTGACTAGACCTCAACTATAACAACACGAATGCTTGAAATTCCCACATCAAATGAAAGTAGTTTGTGTAAAATATGATAATAATGAAGACATTTTTTTGTATATCAAACTCTTTATTCAACATGAAGACAATTTTTGTCAATCATAACATTTCAACTGAGACCAGCTCAGTTATAATGGCATTTTAATAAACAAAATAAATGAATTATTGTATACAATGCAACATAAAATATGGCCATACAAGCCCATGCAAACACACGCATTTGGTTTGTGCAACTTAAATACATTAAAATCTCCAACCAGCAGAGGTTTACCAGGCTAATAAGATGATAACTGAATTGTTTGATTCCGGTCAACGTATGTTTCAAAACGGGTGTCTTTGTAAAAGCCATCTTTTTATTTCGATATCGTTTTAGATAACTGTCTTATAGGTTATACTGTGATAGCAATGATGATGATGCTAATGATGATTATGATGATGATGATGGTTATGATAATGATGATGATGGTGGTGGTGATGATGATGGTGGTGGTGATGATGATGATGGTGGTGGTGAAGATTCAAGGTATAACATCAAGACCGTACATAGTTATGGCCAAAGGGGGGTAGGGTCGAGGTCTGTCCCCAGAAAATGATTGTTTTTTAAATGTCCGCTTTATCTAATTGGATAAAACCCTATATGACCGTGTCCCCATTCTTTTCTTTTTCTTAATACCCTCCACCCCACTCCCCCTTTATTTTAGGCTAGGTACGACACAGTATGACACTACATTGACTGTCCCAGCCGAGGTGATGTGGAGATTGCTAATACAATATATTTTATGTATAAATGTAAAACAAAATACACTGGTATTAAATAATGGTGTTTTGTACATCGGTCCAATATAACAAATGTCGACAAAAAATGTCGAAAACAAAATGGCAAATTGTTAACGTGACTTTAGGCACCCTGCTAGAACAGATCCTAAACACCGGAAACACATTGCGATGATATATGTCGGAACCATAGTTCGACTTCTAGTATGCTAAACCTTCAACACCCTACGTCCAATGATCTTATGAAAAATGGCAGCATAAAAAAAAAGATTAAAATATTGATATATATTTTGGATTTGTCTAACGGTAATATAGGTGTTAAACCAATCACTAACGGTTACCGTTTTCCCTTGTCTCTAGTTATGCCAGTGAAAAAAGAACATAAAAAATAACCGAAAACTGCCGTATCATAATTATAACGGAAAGCGAGAGTTTACCGAACATTATTCCGTAAGTAGGCATTATCTTGTTACTATTTTACATATATATATATATATATATATATATATATATATATATATATATATATTTATATTTATCACCTATTGCAGTTTGTGATCTGTTTAGCACACGTAAAATCATTCACCAAGAATATTCAGAAACACGCATTAAGCAAACCAATACCCATTATTAAGTAACATAAGCCACCATTACCATGATTACAAAAAAAAAAAAAAATCCAAAACAAAAAATAGACTGGGGCCTGCCAATGGAATTGTCCAAATATACAACGCTCCAAGCGGCTATAAATAACTTATGGGAATATCTACAAAATAAATCTCTTTTAAGTACAATTGCTAGTTACACCTTGTAGGATACCCAAAACACTTCAGATTTGGTACTTTAAAAAAGAAATGAAGAAAAAAGTGTAAATATCGCAGTACAAAATGCTAAACTCATTTGAAAATCTGAAATGCAGAAGTTAGTAGCACTATAAACCCTATACAATTACTAGATTGTAGACCGGAAGTGCCTGATGTCTGTTTACAGGAATTGCAGCAGATCGTAGTTAGTCCTTGGCAACCATTTCTAAGGGAAGTGGCGACGGAACATAGACTTGGATTTTGGTCACCATATTCACAACCTGTCAAAAAAGAAGCATTTGTCTTCATTATATTACATGGTCAAACAAATGTTTATTAGTTATAAACAATTATTTTGGTGAGCATATCTTAAACATGCTACTAATATAATAAAGTCATATATTTCATACAGCTGAAACGCTATAATCTTTTGGTCTAATGCAGTATACGTAATTATAGTAATTGATATCTAATATGCGCATTTTAACAAATTTGGTATGCAATGAAAAGCCTTGCAATACCTTGCCTATCTTCAAAACTATCTTTAAAAAAAATATACAAATCATATTAATAATCATACTATTATATTGACTAACTATACATTTTCATTTATATACAAACATGTAACAATAACTATAGTCCTTCCCACAAGGAACGCCTTTTGTTTCAAATTATGTAATTCACTACAGATTATTTATTTCTGAGCCAATTGTTTTCTAAATTGCACACAACAATAGTATTTATTTGTTATTTCCAAAACACTTTTACTTTTCTTCTTACGTCAAACCAAACTGAAATTATTTACAAAAAAACAAAAAACCCACGTTTGTAGGACTATATATTTCCTAAAGTCTGAACGCAAAAAATAGGTTGTAGACTTAAAGAAGCAGAACACAAAGTGGGTTAGCCAAATTCACTATGAAATACTGATATGTATGTAAGCTACTAGTTTCTAGTGGATATGACACGAGGTTGTCGCCTAAGCATGCAGAACAGTTCGTGTTCTTCGCCTGCTATTTCGAGCCTAGGCCTAATGCTTCTAAAACTGTTTAGAGTCTAGACTCGAGACTAACAGAGTCTGAGACAGTAATGCCATGACATCACCTTACAAACTGTATGCGTGTGACGTCATTAGAGATTGAGTCTGGACTCTAAACGTTTTATAAGCACGGGCCCTGACCTAGTTAAAAATCTACCTTGCTCCGATGTGGCACGACTGGTACAGGTGGCGCAGCATGTATCTCTGACGGTTGTGTTGTAACACGTGGCCTGGCCATTTCTGTCTACAAACTGAGAACAATCTACACCGCCGAAACTGCCAGAATCTACGCATCGTGTCGACGTAGTGGTTGTCGTCGTTGTTGTACCGGATTCTGGAGTCGTCGCTTCAGTTGTCGTGGTCATAGAAGATGAAGTCGTAATTGTTCGGGATTCTGTAGTAGTTGGTGCAGTTGTGGTGGGTGGTTTTGTTGGTGTAGTGGATGTTGTTGTAGTGGTTGATGTGACAGTGGTGGCCGGTCTTGTTGTTGTAGTGGTGGTGGTTGGTGTTGTAGTGGTTTGTATAGTAGTAGTGCTTGACGTTGTGGTGGATGGTAAGGTAATGGTGGTTAGTGTAGTAGTGGTTGGTGTAGTAGTGGTTGATGTTGTGGTTGGTGTAGTAGTGGTTGATGTTGTGGTTGGTGTAGTAGTGGTTGATGGTGTTGTAATGGTGGTTGGTGTAGTAGTGGTTGATGGTGTTGTAATAGTAGTTGGTGTTGTGGTAGTAGTTGATAATGTAGTAGTGGTTGGTGTTCTAGTATAGGAGGATGTTGTTGGTATTATAGTATTGGTGGACATTGTTGTAGTGGTAGATGATGATGTAGTGGTGATTGGTGTTGTTGTGGTGGATGTCGCTGTAGTGGTAGATGATGATGTTTTTGATTTACAAGTGGCACAGCAGTACGTATCATAGACTGTGCCATCACTGAATCTGTAGCCACAAAACGAAACACTGCACGGTTGAAACACTGTTCTGTCAACACACGGTGGTGTTGACGTGCTTGGTGGCGGGGTGGTTGTGGTCATAGTTCTGGAGGTTGTGGTAGTCGTTCGTACTGGAGTGGTAGTTGGAGCTGCAGAGGGGATTGTGGTAGAAGCTGGCGTTGTAATAGGTGTTGTAGACACAGTTGTAGTTGATGTTGACTCAGTAGCTGTCATCGAGTTGTTGCACGTAGCACAGCAGTTGGTGTCATAAAGTGACCCATCCGAGTAGCGGTAGCCACAGTTGGCAACGAGGCATGGATACGTTTCATCTCCATAGAGACAACCTACGCAGAAAAAAAGGTTTTGCACTAAACTTAATAGCATTTATGTTATCAAGTATTATGCATGTGTTTGTATGTGGGTTTGTGTGTGTGTGTGTGTGTGCTTGAGTGTGCGCGCGCGCGCGCGTTTGCATGTGTTTGTGTATGTATATGTGTGTGTGTATGTTGTGTGTGTGTGTGTGTGTGTGTGTGTGTATGTATGTATACATGTATGTATGTATGTATTGTATGTATGATTTTATAAAATTTAATACAGTAAAAAATAATTTGATTGGGGGGGGGTATGACCCTGTGGCCCCCTCCCTCCCCCTCGTTATGCCACTGGGTCAGCACCACTGGGTCAGCACCATTGGTCGGCACCACGGCACACGACTGGAGAGCGTTCCGCAAAGCATGGGTTGGAAAGTGTTGCTCTCGTCAAGGAATAATTATATTAATTTCTACTACACCAGCTAGAGATGAGTGGTATGCATGTACTTACAGCACACATCCAAAAGACGGTCAAATCATTTTGACTTACCAGGCGTCCCGGTAGAGACTCGTGCACATGTTCTACAGCAGTACAACTTGACGGTGTCGGAATAACAGCTGGACGGCGACTGTGTAACGACGTCGGCGCACGACTTGCCATTAAAAGTAACTCCTGTTACGTCGGAACATGCGACTGAAAATTAATTTTAAAATTATTTATATGTATACATTCCACAACAAATAGTTGGGGGTGGGGTGGGGGATACAGTATATTAGGTCCAAACGTGAAGAATGAAATGTGTATATATACCTAACAACAACAAACTCGTGAATAATTTAATATAATATGTTTTCATAATAAAATAATTTCATAAATAGTCTGTCAAAATAGTCCTGTAATGTTCCCAAGACTTTGATAATTTCAATAGTCGCAAAAGCTAATGGGATTCAAACGGAATAGTTTTAAATTAAAATAACAACAAAAATCAACAATTTTTTTTTTTTAAAACCCCATCAACACAAACAAAAAATACAACAGCAAAAAAAAAACACACCTAAATTAACATTTATGTTTCTTTTGATAAACCTAACTCCTAGACCTTGTCAACGGAGGGGCGAAACATAGCCCACTGGTAAAGCACTCGCTTGATGCGCGGTCGGTTTGGCATCGATCCCCGTCGGTGGGCTCAGTGGGTTATTTCTCGTTCCAGCCAGTGCACCACGATTGGTATGTTAAAGGCCGTGGCATGTGCTATCCTGTCTGTGGAATGGTGCATATAAAAGATTCCTTGCTAATAATGGAACAATGCAGCGGGTTTTCTCTTTAAGACTATGTCAAAATTACCAAATGCTTGACATCCAATAGCCGATGATTAATAAATCAATATGTTCTAGTGGTGTCTTTAAACACAAAGCAAACTTTAACTTTCTCATACTCTTGGTGACAGCAGGCACAGCGATGAGAACCCAGCACTACCAGCATTAACCACCACGTCACCGAGGCCACTTCACCACGGTAAAAAATGACACTATCAATGTTGGCTACCTGATGTTGGCGTCTGTGTCACAGCTGTAGTGATTGGTCTCTGTGTGGATGCAGTGATGTTAGGTGTCACTGGTCTTTGAGTTGTCCTTGTTGAAGTAGTAGTTGTTTTTGCTGTTGTTGTTGCTGTTGTTGCTGTTGTTGTTAGAGTTGACGTTGAATTGGTTGCCAATCCACATGTTGCACAACAAGTGGCATCATACCCTCCGCTGATGCGGCCGCAGTATTCTGTTCTGCAAGTAGTCGCTCTGTCTCCGTATAAGCAATCTATAATACAAATGTTTGCTTTTACGTTTAATGTCTGTCTGGGCAAATATATCAATACAGTTTTAACAATTTAAAAGTAGTAGGTGTGCAAAGACATTTAAATCTACAATGACACATCTAAGGAGCAAGTTCAAAGCATGGTATTTCTAGTACAAGACAGCATTTAAGGGGAAAATTCCACATAATGTTATACCTATTAACGTAAATAAAAAATAGCGTTTATGGGAAACGTTTTGAACAATGTTTCAAATCATCTAACGAAGGGGTGGGGGAGGAATATAATTTCCAAAAGAAAAACAAGTATGGTATTAAGTGCGACCTACAAATGCGGAAAGAATTTAGAACATTACAAATGGTAAATAGAGGATATTTCATGTCAAGTATGATTTATATCTCATCTCGTGAGGTTTGCAATCATATCTCACGAGTCGCGCTTGCGCGAAGAGTGTGATATGATTGCAAACTTCATGAAATGAGATATAAATCATATTTGACCAAAAACATGAAATGTTCTATTTATTATATAACTTTTGGCAATTTACCTTTATTTTTAATATGCAAGCAGCAAAATAGTTCCGGCTTTCTTACAGTGAAAATAACACTTTCTACAGTGACGATAACACATTTAAGAGTGAAATACTGAAAATTTCACTCTAAATTGTGTTATCGTCACTGAGTGACTGATAACATTTTTATTTCACTGATATTTTAAGATATTTCACTAAATGTTATATAATAAATAACAATATCAGCTTGTTTGCTATGTTATTATTTGTAATAGACGCGTTTACCTGGTACCCCTGTGTAAAACCGAGCACACGAGTTACAGCAGGCTCCTCTAACACTCAGTCGATAGCAGTGGAAGCCACGAGATCCCTGGACGTAATCTTCACACGTCTGCCCTTTAAACACTAGCCCTGTCTCGTCGCCGAACGGACATTTGTCTGAAAATAAAAGACTGGGCGATGACATTTTTATTTCTAGCAGGCACGGTTGCAGCGGGAGAATTTCGAGGGTCGACCCCTCCCCCCCCCCCCCCCCACTTCCCCGCTCAAGTAAATCTTTTTAAAGATATATTTTTCCAGGGAAGCATGACCCAACCCCATTAGAAACTTCGCTCAACACAGTTTAGACCCTACAGGGCCGTAGCTAGCTGGGGGGGGGGGGGGGGGGGGGAGAGAGGGGGCAAGAACCTTAAATACAATTCTCGTCTTAACCGTTTAAGGAGTTTTAGACTATTAACTACTCAGATGGCCAAAACCTTAGTGGGATAGGGGCATGTTAAAATAGTACTCTCTCTCTCAGTTGCCCCCCCCCCCAAAAAAAAAAAAAAAAAAAAAAAAAAATCCTAGCTACGGTCCTGCCCTATCCCCCTGCTAAAATGTCTGCACACGCGCCTGTGTAGTGAAAAAAGATACGTCAGCACTTTGAAAACTACGACTTGATGGTGTCTGACATATGGGGTATGTCTGACAGGTAGACATAGACAGCGAAGGAGAGGTACGTACGGAAATGTATGCAACGGACTGATCGACAGAAAGACAAAGACAGAGGGATAGAGGGATATAGAGACAGCGAGGGAGACAGAAACAGAGGGAAGAGTACAAGCTACTCCTAAGGAAAGAAAACGCAGCAAGGGATATCTTATAAACACTTTTCCATAGACAGGATAGTGCGTACAACTGCCTTTAAAGTGACAGTCGTGTAGCACTGTATTTGATGGGGTAAAACCCCGAATCTATCGCGAGATTTCGATTCTCGGACCCCTACTAGCAACAAAACCATTAATATTTCTCGATTGTTTGTTTGTTTCTCAAAGTGTTTGCTTTTTGTGTCCTTTGATAATTGTTTAGGTTCCTCTTGCGTTTCTCTTTCCGTTCTTTTCTTGATGTAGTTATTTAAATGCTTAGATATTTTTGTTTCTTTGTTTTTGTGTGTAATTGTTGTTGCTGCTATTGCTCCTTTAGTTTTCCTGACTGAGTACTACACGATAATACCTAAAATGGTAGAACCAGTACCATATGGTTAAGTATCTGATACGAGGAAGGAAGGAAGGAAATGTTTTAATTAACGACGCACTCAACACATTGTATTTTACGGTTATATGGCGTCGGGCATATGGTTAAGGACCACACAGATATTGAGAGAGGAAACCCGCTGTCGCCAATTCATGGGCTTCTCTTTTCGATTAGCAGCAAGAGACCTTTTATCACCATCCCACAGACAGGATAACAGATACCACGGCCTTTTATATACCAGTCGTGCTGCACTGACTGGAACAAGAAATAGCCCAATGGGCCCACCGACGGGGATCAATGCCAGACCTACCGCGCATCAAGCGAGCGCTTTACCACTGGGCCATGTCCCACCCCAAGTATCTGATAGAGTGACTATAAGAATTACTTACCATCAACAATGGGTGCATCTGGAGAATACACACACTTTCCACGTATACACCACTGAAAACATAAACACATATCATCTTAATGAGAGGAAAGTATAAAATAGATCTCTCCGCACATTTGTGAACAAAAACTAATAATGCGTATGTACAATAAGTAAACGATTACTTGTAATACGAAGACACTATAAATTCTTACGCGAAACCATTAATACGTTTCGTTAGCACAGTACAGCAAATATCATTTCCATGTTAACTTAACTGTCTTTGCTTATATCCATTGATAAATATATGTTATACCTTACTGACTTACATGTCCACCTGTTTGTTTATTCTCCTGAGGATATTGGTTTTATACTGACGAAACATCGAATATTTTAAATGTGTTTTATGTACAATACATTTTAATTTTTTTAAATATATCTTTTTTATATTTACCCCGGCATACACGTGACATCACACATACACTTATTAACATGTTTTAGGAATAAGTATTTTGATTCAGAACACTTT